>NC_134358.1:490817037-491114537 GCF_048569485.1 Anomaloglossus baeobatrachus
CACCATTATCTCGCAGCAGCTAAATTCACCGCCTATACGGACAATAATCCGTTAACCCATCTGGACACGGCCAAGCTGGGCGCGTTGGAGCAGCGGTGGGTAGCCAGGCTGTCTAATTATGACTTCACGATCAAGTACCGAGCCGGCTGCAAGAACACCAACGCGGACGCGCTATCCTGGATGCCCCACCTATCTGATGAGGGGCCGAAAGGTGATGATCTTGAAGAAATCGAGCTGCCCGCATTTCACCGGCCACCAGTCGAGAAGTTGCATGTCCAGCAGCAACAGGCGAGCCTGGACCCGCTACCCAGTCAAGGATGGCAAGAAGCCCAAGACCAAGCACCTGCCGTCCAAGTGGTCAAGACTATGATTGAACAAGTTTCCGCTAGAATGGACCCTGCTGCTCCTCCCGAAGCCCAATGGCTGTGGAAAGAACGAGCCCGGCTGCATCTGGACCAGGGGAAACTGTATCGGAAACTGATCAACCCGAAGACCCATGAGAAGGTTCGTCAGCTGGTGGTTCCTCAGGCTAGTGTGCCCACAGTTCTACGGGCTTACCACGACGGTGCTGGGCACTTTGGATGGAAGAAGCTGGAGATGCTGTTGAGAGAGTGGTTCTATTGGAGTGGGATGCGGGAGTCTGTGGAGGCCTGGTGCCGAGAGTGTGGTCCCTGTGCACTGAGAAGAAGGGACGAGGCCAGCCAGAAGGCCCCTCTACGCCCAATCATTACCCATCAGCCGCTGGAGTTGGTCGCCCTAGACCACATCAAACTCACCCCTAGCCGAAGTGGGTACACCTACGCCCTGACCATCGTAGACCACTATTCGAGATTCATGGTGGTTGTCCCAGTCAAGGACCTGACCGGCCATACCGCCGCTAGAGCATTCTAGGCCTATTTTTGCCGACCGCACGGGTACCCGGAGAGGGTACTTGCCGATCGGGGTCCAGCTTTCGAAGCGGAGGTGTTTCAAGAATTCTGCCAGTTGTACGGCTGCAAGAAGATTCGGACCACGCCTTACCATGCCCAGACTAATGGCATGTGTGAAAAGATGAACCATCTGGTTCTGGGTCTCCTTAAGACGTTGCCGTTAGAAGAGCGGAATCTGTGGCCAGAAAAACTGCCTGACCTGGTCGATATGTACAATAACATCCCCTCTAGCTCTACCAAATGTACACCAGCGTATTTGATGAGAGCTCGGCCGGGCCGGTTGCCGGTGGACCTAGAAATGGACTTGGAAGCTCCAGAGGCCCTTCCTTCGACTGCTGGTTGGGACACCCGGCGGAGAGCGCAGTACCGACAGGTCCAAGAGTACGTGGAAAGGAACCTGTGTCGGAGCCGGGAGCAGCAAGAACAGTACTTCAACAAGCGGGCTCCAGCTGGTCCCTTTAAACCTGGGAATGTAGTGCTAAAACGAAAAAGAAGAACCCATAAGCTCGATGACCAATGGGAGAAGACCCCGTATGTCATAGAACCCACTGAATGGGAGAATGGGAAGGCTTACCAGATTAGTCGTGATCAGGGGAAGACTTCGGCCACAGTTTCCAGGGACCACCTGAAGAGGTGCCCATCTCCGTTGAAGGTGGCAGCTGAAGTTCCAACCCCCAGACCAACCGTGGAGAAAGAAAAAGAGGTGATCCATACAGTGATGGGTGATTTCCCAGCGGACTGGCCTACACAAAATGGCGCGGTGCTTATTCCGGTCATAATGTTCCCACAACCCGTGGAGGAAAAGGAGACGGAAGTAACCGCCAGTGAACCAGTGCCCAGGGCTGCACCTGTGCCCAGTCCCCCTTAGTCTCCGCCGGCCCCACACAGTAGACGGGAAGAGGAACTGACTGTCTCTTCTGTCCCCTTGCCTTCCACTGATAGCATTGGGCCCAGAAGGTCCACACGCCCCAATCTAGGCCAACACCCACTTAGGTACAGGGAAACTACCATTTAGGGGTGTCATATGTTAAGTGTGTAAATATGTGAGAATGAATGACAAAAATCAACTGAAGCTTCATCTGATTGACTTGATTATTCCGGCCGTTGCCGGCAAGTTGTCCCCGGAGGGACTCTGTGTGTTTTACCACCCACATGAGGAACTACTCATTGACATGGCCGAGAACTGGCAGGCCACCCACGAACTAGTGGGTTTGTGCATAGTTTTGTGAGATGGAAACTGTTGCCGCCTCCGGAGAGGCAGATTGGAGGAAGGGCCCGCAGCAGATGAGGCTGGGGCCCGGCCACCACCAGGACCGGTGGCCATCCTCCGGGGGTCAGGGGTCCCCCTTGGACGTGGGGTCCCCTGAAGTGACAGCCGGGTGCGAGTTACCGTACCCGTTCCCGCTCAGGCAGCCTGAACCTGGACTGGGGTCAAGGGGTGCTGCCCACTTCTTAGGGGCAGCATCAGGGCTAGGTTGCTTGGGTGGGAGATCGGAAGACATCCGTCCGTCCGTTATTATTAAAAGTGTTTTTATATGTGCAACGTTTAAGTGACCTAACAAAAATGCTTATATGTTTGAAATGTTTACCTGTTAATTTATGTTTTACAGTTTTTTGAAAAAAATAAAACCGGTGATGGACCGCGGACGGTCTGCATTTCACCAAGGGGGAATGTGGCGCCCTGGACTAGCCAGGTCGTCACAAATAATACTCACACACCCCCACACCCACTAGACAGTAACATTAGCCAAACAAAAACCCTTGTTGCCTCCCTCCAGGGTCTGATGTCCACCCCAGGTGGGGCGGAGCCAAGCGGTTGGCCCCACCCACCGAGGAGTTCACAGGCCTGCAGGCGGGAAAAGTGACAGATTAGTTCAGGAGGTTGAAGTGTGAGGAGTGAGCACTTGTGTGTCTGGGTTGTGGCCCAGGCACTGACAGTAAGGTTGGCAGACGGTGGTGGCCGTCTGCAGGAGTGGTAAAGCAACGTGGAACCGTAGGACTGGGGTCGAGCGTTGGCCCGCCGGTACCGACTGGGGAGCGAAGTGAAGCCAGCACACACAGGCAGGGCCATCGGACCCCGACCAGGCTTGGAGCCGCCGACAATAGTCAAATCCGAATGTGACCGGAACCCCAGGGGTTTCCTAACAGCCAAAGACCCGATAGAAGGCAACCGCCCACACCGTGAGGGTATACAGCTACCGCCTAAGTCTAGAGACCCAAGGGCCAGCGCCTGCGGGCAAACGTGCTCCTCCGGCATCCATACACCGGGGAGCGGACTACCGTTGGGAATCCATCATAGTCAAACAAGTACATCAAGGTGCAGGGAAAGACAGCCGCCATCACCTGTCCGGGGAGAGACACTGCAGCCGGCTGCGGGACCCATCCATCCAGCCGTTTGGTTTACCGAGGACTTTGTGTGTCTCTTACTGAGTGAGTACAACCGTGCCATCCGGCACTGCGCCGCGCTGTCCCTGCAACCCTGCACCTCACCAACCCTGCCTCCCCGTCTCACCACCGGGCCCCGGGACCACCGACGCCTACCCACGGAGGGGGGAAAACAACATCCCAGCTGCTCCCTACCATCGCTCCCGGGATCCCCGTCACCAGCAGCGGTGGTGCCCATCTTCACTACAACCCGTGGGTGGCATCACTGACTAAATCCCCCAAACGAACTACCCTTTTCACTCACGGGCGAGAAGTGCCGCTCAAGTCCCCGGATCCGGCCCACCGCTCGAGCCACCGAGCAGCAGCAGCCGCAACAGCACCGGACTCGAGCGTTAGAGAGCGCCCTCCCCGCCCGCGAGATGTCACTCCTTTAGGAGTGACTCCTGATCTTCGGCCAGGAAACAAGAAATTAAAAACTGCAAGGAAATGTTGGACTTAACATGACCTGAATTTTCAAGGTGTTGAGTAAAGTTATAAATGTACACTTTACCTGAAGAGACATGGACTAAGTGTGTGACCAGAGGTTGATTTATGTTTTTCTGAGTATTGTCTAAATAAATAGCCATCTTAGAAAGCCATAGAATCCCCTGGGGTGGAGGGGCGATATGACCAGGGGGAAGGTGAAGGAGTGAAGGGGTTAATAGGGACAGTATTTACAGGGTATGCCAAATATGACATTTGTGGGTAGTTTAGCTGGGGAGGAAGAGGAGGAGCAGGGAAAGGGTTAGTTGGGAAGCATTAGAGGGGTACCTCCTCTTGACTTCCGGATTCCAAGGGAACTGGACGTGGACTACAGATGGCGGCCCTCCAGGAGATTGAGCGTCTTATCCGGGCAGCGGTCTGGGCCTCGGGCTGGAGTTCGAGTGACGGCGGCAGCTCCTAGCCGGGAGAGCGTCCGTCGGCAGAGTGAGGCCAGTATATCCCCCTGCAGTCGGCGGGGGGGACCGCGGGGCTGCAGACAGCAGGAGGTCTGGTGCCAGGAGGAGGTCGGGTGTGCCGGACCCTGGTGTGGCGGTGAGTGGGAGTGACGGCGGGAGCCCTGAGGTGACCGCCCGGTCACTCAGATCGGTCGTGCAGCCCCCGGTAGCTGCGGTCTCCCTTGGGAGAGGGAGGACCCAGTGGCAGGAGGCCTGCGGTGGCCCTGGAGGGCCAGAGACGGCTGGGGTCCAGAGCCGGGCGTCAGTGAGAATAAGCGTGGAGCCCCCTGGCAATCGGCAAGGGGGAGGGCGCAGTCGGAAGAGGTCGAGACCCGGGGTGATGGCACGGGGGACAGGACGGTCTCCTGGGCTGTCACCGCGGGGCAAGCGACGGAGAGGGGACGACTTTGCCCACATGGACGGATGGCCATGGTGGGGGAGGTACTGCGGAGGTGCCTCCTGGATCTAGGGTGGAAGAGGACGACGGCGGCAAGGAGGAGGAAGAGGACATCGGGATGTCAGAAGATTCAGATGGACGGATGGCAGAGGACAGCTGCGGTGTCGGCAGGGTTTGCGCAGGCGGGGTGTTCTGGGGGGGGGTGGTTGCGGATACGGCAGTGCCTGGGGGATCGGCAGCATGGAGCCAATTGTTGGGGCTGTTGCAGGGGTTGATGGCAGCTTCCGGGGCAGCGGGGGGGGCTCAGGCGCCAGCGGCGGCATGGGTGGGGACGGCGGGACAGGGTACTGCAGCGGCTGGGGGGGAAGCGTGCGAGGCGGGGGGCAGGGGCGAGGCGGTGAGTGCGGCTGTGGGCGCGAAGGAGAAAGAAAAGTAGAAGGAGGACGAAGTGGTGCAGCTAGACGATGGGGCAAAAAGCGAGGTATATGTATGTTTTGAGGGCTCGTTGGGGGTCCATTTGAAAAAGCAGGTGAGGGACAAGACTTGGAAATGGGAATATGTGGAGATATTTTCGCTGCTGCCCCTGGAAAAATGTAATCTAGATAGGGTCAAGCCGAGCGACTCCAAGAAGGAGAAGGAAGAGGAGGCAAAACGCCGTTATAGGCTTATTCCTCGGACATTTGCGAACTGGCTGCAGGTGTTTGCAATCCTGGCAAGTGTTATTGGGGAAAAGGAGCTGGATTATTGTTCAGCTTTGTTTGGTTATATGGATGCGATAGGAGAGGCCTATAGGGTTTATGGCGGGTTGGCGTGGCTGCGCTATTACGAGCAATTTAGGCAGAGGAAGGCGTTGCGGCCGGGTATGCAGTGGGATCATAAGAATATATCCTTATGGATGCGGCTGATGTCGGCTCCGAGTCAGCCATTTCGGGGGGTAGGGGGGGTGCCGGGGGACCGGGCGCCGGGTCCCCGGCAAGCCAGAAGAAAGGTTTCTGTTGGCAGTACAATGAGGGGCAGTACAGGTTTGGAGCTGCCTGTCGGTTTAAGCATGAATGCTTGGGATGTGGAGGGGGACACAGTTTGTCCAAATGCTTTAAGAAGGGGAAAGGAAAGGCTGGGGACGGGGCTGGTAAGAGGGAGGACGCCGGTGAAGGTAAAAGTGATGGCTCCGTTTTTAAATAGGTATCCGGACGGTGAGTCGGCAGCGTTGTTATGGTTTGGTTTTTCTGACGGATTTCGTATTCCGTCGGTTGTTGGTTCATCGGTTCTGCCATTTCGAAATTTGCGTTCTGCTAGGGAACATGCAGAGGTGGTAGTTGAGAAACTGGAAATGGAGGTGGAGCTGGGTAGGATGGGCGGCCCTTATCACGCCCCACCGTGTTTAGATTTGGTGGTTTCGCCGCTGGGGGTTGTGCCGAAGAAGGAGCAGAACAAATTTCGGCTCATTCATCATTTATCTTACCCGGAGGGGTTGTCGGTGAATGATGGCATTGCGCCAGAACTGTCGGCAGTGTATTATGTGTCGTTTGACTTGGCGTTGGACTTGGTCAGGGCAGCGGGTCGGGGAGCATTGATGGCGAAGGCAGATGTGGTGTTTCGGTTGTTACCGGTTCATCTGGATAGTCAGCATCTGTTGGGTTGCTGGTGGGATGGCAGTTATTATGTTGATCGTTGTTTGCCAATGAGATGTTCAATTTTGTGTTCTTATTTTGAAACATTTAGTTCGTTTGTAGAGTGGGTGGTGCGGGATGTGTCCGGGCTTCCGTCCATTATTCATTATTTGGACGATTTCTCTTTTTTCGGGCCGGCGGGTTCAATGGTTTGTGCGAGGTTGTTATTTTCGTTGCAGAAAGTTGCGAGCAGCTTTGGAATCCTTTGGCACCGGACAAAACGGAAGGCCCGGCGCCGGTGATGCGTTTTCTAGGGATTGAGATTGATTCCATAGCTATGGAATGTAGGTTGCTGGAGGAGAAGGTTCGTGATTTGAGGGCTACGGGGGAAGGGGTGAAAGCAGCAAAGAAGGTGCGGCTTAAAGTGGTGCAGTCCTTGCTGGGTAAATTGAATTTCGCGTGCAGGATTATGCCTATGGGGAGAGTATGTGCGAGACGGTTGGCGACGGCTACAGCAGGTGGGAAATCATCGACTCATTTTGTGCGAATGACGAGGGTGATTTAGGAAGATCTTCTGGTTTGGGATATTTTCTTGCAGTGTTTTAATGGCCAGGGGTTGGTGATGGAGAAAGTGGCGTCTAACGAGGCTTTGCAGCTGTACACAGATGCGGCTGGGTCGGCCGGGTTTGGGGTGGTCTTTTGGGGTCACTGGTGTGCGGGTAAATGGCCAGAGGCGTGGCGTGAGAACAGGCTGGTTAGGAATTTGGCTCGGCTGGAATTGTTTCCCATCGTGGTGGCGGTTGAGTTATGGGGTTCCCAGTTTTCCGGGAGGAAAGTGTGCTTCCATTGTGATAACCAGGCAGTGGTGCATTCAATTAACAATTTGTCTGTAAAATCAGAGCCGGTGGTGGTGTATTTGCGGCATTTGGTGTTGAGATGTCTGCAGCAGAATGTACAGGTGGTGGCGAAGCATGTTCCAGGAGTTAACAATGGGGTGGCTGACGCTTTGTCTCGTTTTCAGTTCAGCAGGTTTCGGGCGCTGTTGTCATGGGCGGACGAGGTCGGAGTGGAGTGTCCAGAGGAATTGTGGAATCTGGTGAGGCTGTGATCTCGGACTTGATCCGGAATTCGGTGACTGAGGTGACTTGGTGCCGTTATGCCAAGGTGTGGGCCGAATGGGAGAAGTTGTTGGAATCGATGTTTGAGGGGGAGAGGGTGGATCATTTGGTGGCGTTATTGACGGTGGTGAGTAATGAATTCTCGGCTGGGCGATCGGCGTCGGTCGTGGCTCATCGGGTGGTGGCGGTTGCGTTTTGGTTAAAGATGAGAGGGGAGTGGGATGTTTCACAGGATTTTCGGGTTCGGCAGGCTTTGAAGGGTTTTCGCCGCGGTGTAAGGGAAAGGGATGAGAGGTGACCTATATCGTTTGGTTTGTTGAGAAGGTTGGGGGGTGGCCTGAGGGGCATTTGTTCGTCGGCTTATGAGACGGTTTTGTTCAAGACGGCTTTCGGTCTTGCTTTTTACGGGGCTTTCCGGATCAGAGAGCTGGTAAGCCCATCCAGGGTGACGGGTGGTGGTCTGATGCTTGAGGAAGTGTGTGTGGGAAGTAGACAGGTGGAGTGCCGGATTCGCTGGTCAAAAAACGGATCAGTTGGGTCGCGGTAGGTTGGTTGTGTTATATGCGGCTCCAGGGGAGGAATTGTGCCCGGTGCATTTAATGGAGAGATTTTTGGCCGTGAGGGGGGGCCAACCGGGACCGCTCTTGTGGCATATGGATGGGTCTTTCTTGTCGCGATATCAGTTTGTGGCGGTTCTGCAGAAGAGTTTGCGTGCGGTGGGGGAGCGCCCGGAAGATTTCGGGTCGCATTCTTTCAGGATTGGTGCAGCTACGAAGGCCTCTCGGTGGGGGCTTGGGGATGAGGTGGTGAAACGCATTGGCAGGTGGGAATCTTCTTGTTTTCGGTGGTATGTGCGACCGCAGTTGTTGTAACAGTAAGGTAATTTGGGGTTAGGTGAATGTGGACTGACGGTTTGAATAAGTATATATAAAAAAAAAAAAAATGATGAGTTTTTGTTTTATTGATGTTATAACCTTGTTTTTGTTTTGTTTTTGTTTCACTTTGTTGTAGGGGTGTGCCTGATATGGATTTTGGGGCATTCCTTTGTTTTTTGGGGTGCCCGGCGGGCTGAGGCTCGCACGAACGGTCGGCAGTTGGGTCTGGATTGTTCGCAAGCGGCCGTTAGGTGGATCGGCGTCCGGGGCATGAAGTGGTGCAGGATGGTCCCGGAATTTCGATTTTATTGTAATATGGAATGGCCTCCGGATGTGCTGGTGTTACAAGTGGGAGGTAATGATTTGGGTGTTTGGGCATCGCGGGAGTTAATACGGGATATAAAAATTGACTTGCTGCGATTGTGGAGGCAGTACCCGGGATTGATTGTCGTGTGGTCCGACATAGTGGCCAGGTTTTCGTGGAGGGGGGCTCAGTCGGTGTACAAGGTTAACAAAGCCAGGGCTCAGGTGAACAGGGTGGTGGCGCGATTTGTGACCAGGAATGGTGGGATTGTGGTGAGGCACAGGGAGTTGAAGTCGCCAAATTGGCAGTTTCGGAGGGGGGATGGTGTGCATCTCAACGACATCGATCAAATTTATGGGCGTTGGGCTTGCAGGATGGTGTGGAGCGAGCTTTTGGTGTGTGGCGGGTCCAGGTCACGTAAGGTGTCATGTGGTCTGTCCTGTGGCGGGGGGTAGGTCTGGTCCAGAGGTTTGGAAGTGATTGGTAACTGGACCGGGAGACATCGTCTTGGTATGCTGGCTCTCGGTTCAGGGATGTTGCAGGCACGGGGTTCTGCTAAAGTGTGGGGTATCAATCCGTGGGTGATTGGTACCTCATCCCTCGGTCGGTGTGTTGCGGCCAGGGATAGGGGGAGTAGTAGTTCATGGACTGGGTCTGCCCCGGGGGGTCATGTTGAATTGTATAGTCTGTTGTTACCTTTATGTTGTTGGTTGGGGTCGCCCGTTGGACGGCGTCCCCAAGGTTTTAGTATGTAAATAATAGACAATAAAAGGCTGTTGTGGCCATTTGAACCAAGTCGCATGCAGTCCGTGTGTTAATTTACATATGTTAATGGTTTGGTAACACAGACATCACGACTGGAGAATCCTCCCTCAGCTGGTCATGTTATGGAGACTCAAAAACGATATATTTTATTGGTATGTTTTTTATGTGAAATATAGACTGAATCAAAGACAAAACCCCAATGTATTGTACATACACATCAGTATGGTAAGCAAACTTGTGACTGGGATGTAGTCTTAAAAGCCAGTGAGTGGTTGAGAATCAACAGAAAAACTACCAGTACTAAGTGAATGATTAAAAAAAGCACCAGAAATTAAAATTACCATTTTGTTATTTTACTTTGTTATGTCCAGTTCCTCTAGGGCCACAGCATGCTATCGTTATCATGTTGGAAGCTGCTATTCTGTATAGCAGTGGTTAGTGTTTAGTTTCAGGGCATTTAATGATTACTGCATTTTTCAGGTTATACGACACATTTTTTCCCCACAAATTTATGTGGAAAGTAGGAGGTTATAGTAGTTAATAGTAGTATGTAAATGTAGTGTACCTGGCTACTGTGGAGTAGCGGTGAAGAGCGGTCACAGGATGTAGGAGTAGGGTTGCCTGCAGCAAGCCGGCGGCTGGGGCAACCATGTGTGCCTGCTATTTAACAAGATGAATATTCACTGCTCCCCCAGCCATGATCCCGCCCATCTCTCGGCACTGAAGCCGACAGAGAGGTTGGGAATGGGGAGCAGTGAATATTCATTTTGGATTAACAGGAGGCAGGAGCAGGTGCGACAGGTGGCTGGTTTGTCAGCACCACAGTCATGCAAATTGTTTTCAGTAGCTAGCATGCTAGGCAGCCTCAGGTTAATGGTTTCTGCCTGGCCCTGCTGAAATCACTGCCGCCCCGCTAGAAAGTAGGAATGGATGGTCTCCCATCCAGATCACAAGCTGCAGTGACGTAATGAAAATGCAGGGTTGGAGCAGCACAGAACAGCACTGCGTATAGTCCCACTGACCCTACCTCTTCATTACGTCACTGCAGCTCGTGAGCTCGATGGGACACTGCCCACTTCCCCTTGTCTAGCGTGGTGGTAGGGCCAGGGAGAACTCATTAACATGAGCACACAGAGAAGCGGAGTAAGTACTATTAAAAATAAATGAGTATCATAAATAATAGCACTGTGCCACTTGTATGGTGAACTATAACTCTCAGCTTGCCATAGGATCTGAAGGATATGCTGGGAGTTATAGTTCTCCTTGAAGGCAAAAAGATAATGGTCAACCACTTGACATGAATGGCACCTATGGGATCTTAAAGGGAACTTGTCTGCTGATAAAGGCTGCCCGATCGAGGGGCAGGATGTATCAGGTACTGGCTGTATGACTTCAGTCACATGCTGCAGCATAAAACGTATGTTACTTTCCAAGCCACTGGGACCAAGACGAACTAAAGACTAGCCACCACATTTTTTGCTTTAATTTTTTTTCTGTTTTACACTTTTAAAACTAAGGTGCATCTTATAGTCCAAAAAAATATGGTATTTTTTTTAGTACAATATTAGGAAGTTTCTGAATATTTGCATAGTTCCATTCCTAAGGAAGGTTTGACGAAGAAAAACGGAAGTTAACCAGAACCAGTACAAGCTATAACTGGCAGCCAGAAACTGACCACTGGAGGTTTAAATAGGAAGGATAAAAACCAACAGCTCCAGCAGAGAACTAAATACAACAGACTGATGAGCCACTGAAGAGAAATAGGAAAAATGGCTGCAAGAATACAAGTCCCAGCAGAACAAGGGTTCACCAGAAATACACCTGCGCTGCTCAGCATTAAGCAATGCTGTGCAGCCAGCAACGGGCAGAGATGACAAGGGCGAGACCAGACATGGATGTTAAAGTCTATATGTCTCCCTACGCCAACTAAAGGAGAAATCTTACCCCTTACATCTGTCGCGGGCGGGGAGGAGGGTGTCAGCACACCGCGCTCACCCCTTCTGCTCGGGTCCGGCAGTTGCTCCTGGTGGCTCGAGCCGTGGGCGGGATCCCGGGGTGTCTCGAGCGACACTCCTCGCCCGTGAGTGAAAGGGGGTGTTTGTTGGGTGTGGGGATTGTTATAGTTCGTGACGCTGTGGCGCCCCTGACCTGGTCAGGCACCACTGAGTACTGCACCCATGCTAGGGACAGTGCAACACAGGTAATCCAGAAGGCTGACTGAGGTGTGACTACACAGGCGCATAGTGATCAGGTCTCACACATTTACCTTTGAGAGGACCCCTGGGGATCCCAGGAGGGGGCGAAGCCGGTGCGAAGCCTCCATCTCCACTCGAGGGGTGTGGTAGAGAGCCTGGTTGCTAGGTGGCGTAGGCAGGCACAAAGGGAAGGAGGAGGAGAGAGCAGTCTGAAGCAGAGTGTGGAGGAGTGAGGAGCATGGAAGTGGAGCTCAGACAGGAGCAGCAGTGCAGGTCCCACGAGTGAGCCGGTTTAGTGTGCAGCTCAGGGAAAGCAGACGTGAGGAGCAGACCCTGGAGCTGTGGCAGTCTAACAGCGTCCGCGCAGTGACTACCGACGGGGGAGAACGGTCACCTGGGAGTGCTACCCGAAATCCACACACAGCTAAAGAGAGAGCAACGGAGTGGAAAGTAAGGAGACTGTCAGGGAGAACCAGGCCCAAACGGGTAGCAGGTCCCAGTGCAGGGATAGATCCACCTTTCCCTTGCCAAACCTGCATGAGGGGGCACTTTACACCCCCAAGACAACACTACAGAGTTCGCAGCCACGTAGCCACAGTTAGGGCCCATAGTTCACAGGAGGCAAGCAGCTGGAGTGATCTGGTCCAGGCTATAAGCAAACGGGCCAAAAAGAAGGGGAGAGAGGCACCAGCAACTTCCCTGGGCGACCCCAGCAGGGCTTCAAGCAGGGGTTACCCCAAAACGGAAAGGGCTAAGGAAGGCGAGTCGGTAGCCACCCTCATCAGTCAGCCTAAAGGACACCTGGTTCCAGCCTGGTTCATCCCAGCTACGCCCGGGTTACTCACCCTGCCACCATCAGTGAGTAAAACCCCTGAAAGACATCCTGCTTGTGCGTGTGAGTCATTCTGCGACTTGTAGTTCCACACACTTACACAGGGCCCTGGGGCTTGCCTCACTCTCAGGAGGCTATTACAACTGACTGCACCCACCATCAGCCCCAGGCGTCCCTTAATCTGCAGTGGCGGTCCCCACTGACCGCAATTCTGAGAGTGGCGTCACGACAATCCTAGATAGAAGATTTCCTACCTGTGACAGGATCCAGCCGAGTGGAGTCCCTGAAGGTAATGCACCGACACAACACTGGAGGGGCTTCACAACGCCACCCACGGTTGTGGTGATTGCACCACCGCTGCTCAGTGTGGGGGTCCCGGGGATGGTGATGCGGAGCAGCCAGGTGTTGTGTTGCCCCTCCGTGGGTAGGGGTTGGTGATCCCGGGGCCCGGTGATGAGATGTGAAGTGTAGGGCCTGGAGGGCGCAGGGACGCGGGGGCAGCGCTGTGCCTTGCGGCACTATGGTACTCACTCAGCCTGACACACGGACACAGTTTGTACGGTAAACCAACGGCTGGTAGGACGGTCCCACAGACGGCTGCACCTGCACTCCCGGTAGGTAACGGTGACGTTTCTCTTCCTTGCACCTATGTTGTCTGATGGTAGCGGTGGATTCCCTCCGGTTACCCGCTCCCCGACTGCAATCTGGGCCGGAGGAGCTCTACACTTTGCCCGCAGGCGCTGGCCCTGGGGAAACTTGTGCCTTGGCGGTGGCGGTGTCTCCCCGGTAATGGTCGGGCTGTTGCCGTCAATCGGGACTTGTTTGCTGGGGGATCTGCGTCCCCGTCACTGACGGATTTGGCAAATCGGTCGACTCCTAGCCTTGCCGGGGTCCGAGAGGCCCCTGCCCTGGTGCGGACTGTCCTTCGGAACACTGCTCCAGACCACCGGGCACACAGCCAACGGGGTCCTTCCAGGAACTTCCAAACGGTCCCCCTCCAAACAGTCACCGCCGTCGCTGACCTTGCTGTTCTGGCCCTACACCAAGCTGGGCTCTCAGGCTTTCTTTCCTTCCGTCACTTTACTGGCTTCTCTCCTTTACACTTCTCTACTTTCACCACTTTCACTTAGCTGTTTACTTTCTCATGTCCCTCACTGGACTCCACTCTCAAGCTCTTCCCTGAGCTGACTGCCTGATTACTTCCTGCCTCCAGAGTTGTGAGCTCCTTGGTGGGCGGAGCCAACCGCCTGGCCCACCCCCTGGTGTGCATCATCAACCTCTGGAGGAAGGCAACAAGGATTTCTGGTTAGCAGGTGTGCCTACCTGGAGTGTGGGGTGTGGTGGTGTTGTGACCTGTGTCCCCTGGCTTGCCCAGGGCGACACATTCCCCCTTAGCAAAATGCAGACCGTCCGCGGGCTGCCGTCCTACACCGGTTTTATTTTTCTGTAAAAGGGGATAACAAGGGTTAATCAAACATCAATAACATTTTTAATCAAAAACTCTTCCCAAGACGGGAGGCACATTTACTTAAACGTTGCAACGGTATGCGGTCACGGTTTCCGCTCTCCCCCACCCAAGCAACCTGGCCCTGATGCTGCCCCTAAAACCCAGGCAGCACCCCTTGACCCACAGTCCAGCACAAGTCACCCGAGCGGGATCTGTCCTTCCCCTCCAGAGGGTGGCCACCGGTTCCTTTGGTGGCTGGGCCCTGGCCTGCTCTGCTCAGGGCCCTCCCTCCAACCTGCCTCTCCGGAGGCGGCATTGCGGAAACGGTAACGGTACCCAACATATTTACAAGCCACTTAACGTTTGTGGTGCCCTGCAGAGTTCACGGGCTTGTCCATGGATAGTTCCCATGCAAAACTTAAACGGTCCCCACGGGGACAACGGTGCCAGCTCCAGCCGGTTCAATCAAGCAGACAATCAGGTAAACTTCGGTAAATCATTTTTCATTTTCAAAACTCTCAAACATACAAATAACACTCTTTTACATCTGCGGGCCCCTGTTACTCATAGAACGGTCTCCCTGTACCTAAGTGGGGGTCTACCTAGGTTGGAACGGGTGGATCTTCGGGGCCCGGTGTCAGTGGTACTAGACAGTGGGGTAGAGGGAACAATCAGTTCCTCCTCCCTGCTACAGTGTGGGGCAGGCGGAGGTGCAGGGGAGCTGGGTACAGGTTCATCCCTGGGCACTGGCATTGGTTCTGGCTCACGGTTAACCGCTTCCACTACTTCTTCATCCACGGGTTGTGGGAACAGTATCACTGGAAGTATCACCGCGCCGTTCTGTGTAGGCCAGTTTGCTGGGAAGTCACCCATTACCGTGTGGATTACCTCTGCTGCCTTTTCCACTGGTGGAGGAACCGGTACTTCAGCCTCTGCTTTCAACGCTGGGGGGCATTTTTTTAGATGGTCCCGGGAAACTGTGGCTAGGGTGTCCCCTTGGTCACGACTGATCTGGTAGGTTTTCCCATTGTCCCACTCGGTGGGTTGTACGACGTAAGGGACTTGCTCCCACTGGTCATCCAGTTTGTGGGCTTTTCTCTTCCGTTTCAGCACCACATCTCCTGGCTGGAAAGGACCTGCAGGCGCCTTCTGGTTGAACCGGTGCTCTTGCTGTTCTCGACTTCGACTGAGGTTTTTCTCTACATACTCCTGGATTTGCCGGTACTGGGCCCTCCTCCGACTCTCCCACTCTGCCGTTGAAGGGAGTGCTTCCGGAGCTTCCAACCCCATCTCCAGATCCACCGGCAGGCGGCCAGGCCGAGCCCTCATCAGATACGCTGGGGTGCACTTCGTCGAGCTGGTTGGGATATTATTGTACATGTCGACCAAGTCGGGTAACTTTTCCGGCCACATGTTCCGTTCTTCCAGCGGTAGCGTCTTGAGGAGCCCCAGGACCAAGTGATTCATTTTCTCGCACATGCCGTTGGTTTGGGCGTGGTACGGAGTGGTCCGGATCTTCTTGCAGCCGTACAACTGGCAGAATTCGTGAAACACCTCTGCTTCAAAAGCCGGGCCTTGGTCAGTCAGCACCTTCTCGGGGTACCCATGAGGTCGGCAGAAATAAGCCTGGAACGCACGAGCAGCAGTTCGACCAGTCAGGTCCTTGACGGGGACTACCACCATAAATCTTGAGTAGTGGTCTACCATGGTCAATGCGTAGGTGTACCCACTTCGGCTAGGGGTGAGCTTAACATGGTCTAGGGCGACCAGTTCCAGCGGCTGGTGGGTGACGATGGGATGTAACGGTGCCCTCTGGCTAGTCTCGTCCTTTCTCCTCAGCGTACAAGGACCGCACTCTCGGCACCAGGCTTCCACCGATTCACGCATCCCACTCCAATAGAACCGCTCCCTCAACAGCATCTCCAGCTTCTTCCACCCGAAGTGGCCAGCACCATCATGGTATGCCCGCAGTACAGTAGCGACATCAGCCTGAGGAACGATTAACTGGCATATTTTCTCATGGGTCTTCGGGTTGATCAGCTCACGGTACAGCCTCCCTTGGTGTAGGTAAAGCCGTTTCCGTTCTTTCCACAAGCGTTGGGCTTCGGCTGGAGCGCTGGGGTCCATTCCCATGGCGCCTTGTTCCACCAGAGTCTTGACAAGGCGGACAGCCGGCGCTTGGTCCTGGGCGTCCTGCCACTCTTGACTGGGCCGCGGGTCCAGATCCACCCTTTGCTGACATACCTGTACCCTCTCAGTAGGCGGCTGGTGAAACGCAGGCAACTCAATCTCCTCGAGGTCGTCGTCCTCACACCCCTCTTCTGACAAATGGGGCATCCGGGAGAGTGCATCTGCATTGATGTTGACACGACCAGCTCGGTACTTTATGGTGAAATCATAGTTGGCTAACCGGGCTACCCACCGCTGCTCCAGCGCGCCCAACTTGGCCGTGTTCAGGTGAGTTAACGGATTGTTGTCCGTAAACGCGGTGAATTTTGCTGCCGCCAGGTAGTGGCGGAACCGCTCTGTGATAGCCCACACCAACGCCAATAGCTCGAGCTTGAAGGAGCTATAGTTCTCAGGGTTCCTTTCGGTCGGCCGGAGTTTTCGGCTTGCGTAGGCAATCACCTTCTCCTTTCCATCCTGGACCTGGGACAAGACCGCTCCTAGCCCCACATTACTGGCGTCTGTGTGAAGGATGAACGGGCTCCCATAGTCAGGGTACGCCAGGACCTCTTCTCCGGTCAAGGCCGCCTTCAACTGGCAAAAGGACTCCTCATGCTTGTCCTCCCACAACAGTGGGGCTCCAATGGGTCTACCACCTTTGGTCTGTCCCACGAGGAGATCTTGCATGGGGGCAGCCATCTTCGTGTACCCCTTTATAAAACGCCGATAGTACCCTACCAGACCCAGGAACTGTCTTACTTCCCTCACTGTGGTTGGTCTCGGCCAGCTCTGGATGGCAGTGATCTTCTCAGGGTCGGGGGCAACACCATCCGCACTCACCACATGTCCTAGATACTGCACCCTGGGTTTCAGCAGATGGCACTTCGAGGGCTTCAACTTCATCCCGAACTTGGCAAGGGACGCGAACACCTCGGCCAGGTGCTCCAGATGGGCTTCATACGTCTGGGAATAAACAATCACATCATCCAAATACAGCAGGACGGTCTCGAAGTTTAAATGTCCCAAACAGCACTCCATCAACCGTTGGAAGGTCCCGGGGGCATTGCACAGCCCAAACGGCATGCTATTGAATTCGCAGAGCCCCATCGGGGTGGTGAAGGCGGTCTTCTCCCGGTCCTCGGGGGCCACGGCCACTTGCCAGTATCCGCTGGTGAGGTCAAGGGTCGAGAAGTAGTTTGCAGTTCTCAGTGCAGCCAAAGATTCTTCAATACGAGGCAATGGATAGGCATCTTTATGGGTTATCTGGTTGATCTTCCGGTAGTCCACACACATCCGCATGGTACCATCCTTCTTCTTGACCAGTACCAACGGAGCGGCCCAGGGACTACAACTGTCCCGAAAAACCCCTGCCTCCTTCATATTCTTCAACATATCTTTGGCACACTGGTAATGTGCAGGGGGAATAGGTCTATACCTCTCTTTGATAGGGGGATGTTCACCCGTGGGAATGTGGTGTTGGACCCCCTTGATCTGCCCAAAGTCTACTGGGTGCTTACTGAAAACCTGTTCGTACTCCTGCACTACCCTGTGTACCCCTGCCCTGTGATGTGTAGGGGTATCATCAGTGCCCACATGTAGCTGTTGGTGCCACTCCTTGGTGTCCCCCTGGGGTGGGGAAGTGCTGGTGGTAGGTGGGAGTGTGGATGGACGGGCTTCCTGGATAGTGTGAGGGTCCAGGGTGAGCAGTTTGGCAATGGTGGCATACCGGGGGAGCCTGACTTCTTCCTCCCCACAGTTCAACACTCTCACAGGCACTCTCCCTTTCTTCACATCTACCACCCCTCGGGCGGCCACTACAGTGGGCCAGTGCTCGGAAGGCATGGGCTCCATCATCGCAGGGTAGTCACGCCCCTGAGGCCCTACTGCTGCCCTACACCAGATCATCATCTCACTCCTAGGGGGCACAGTCAATGGAGCAACATCCATCACTCGCACTCCACCAATCTCCCCTCCGGTTGAGCTTACATGCTGGCGGTACATCAGGGCGCGGATCTCACGCTGCACAGCCCTCTGCCGGCTCCCCGCCGCCGTGGCGGCTAGCCGTTGCAAAAGGTTTAACACATCAGCCATGCAGTGTTCCATCACATTGGTTCCCAGCACTATTTTCGGGTTATGATCACTGGGTTCATTCATGATCACAATCATGCCCTGATGTTGCAGTTCAGCTTGCCCCACTGTCATAGCCACCTCTTTATACCCCACCTGGGTCAATGGAAGTCCATTAGCGGCAATCAAATTTATACTATTGTCTGGAGGCGCCAGCTCGTCTGTGGCCCAATATTGCTGATACAATGTGTACGGTATGGTAGTTACCTGTGATCCAGTGTCCAAGAGAGCCATCACGGGTATGCCGTCCACAGCCACAGGGATGATAGGGCGGGCCCCGACATATCGGTCTCGCCAGTCCGGGGGGCCGCGGTGTTCTACTCCTGAGGATTGGCCCGGGGCCCCAGGGGTTGCTCGTTTAACGGGCACTGTCGGTAAACATGGCCCGGCTTACGGCACTTGTAGCAGATTGGAGGTCTGCTCCGCGGGTTGTTAGCGCTTCTCCGCTGCATCCAGGGAACATCTTCAGGACTGTCAGCAAGCTGTATCTGCGCTGGGGGCTGAGATCTGGTCAGGGGTTGTAGTGCAGCAAGGATTTTGGCAAGGTCTCCGTCCAGGCGACGGACCTGGGCTGCCAGTTCTTCCACTGTGCTGCTTGAGGCTGCAGGTAGTAAGGAGGTTGGTTTGGCTGGAGCCGCCACAACGGGAGCTGTCTCGACGGGCCACGGGACGGGTTCCAGAATTTCAGCAGCTGGGGACTGTAGTACTTTGATAGCCCACTCCTTTAACACAGCAAAGTCCACATCAGGGTGTTCCAGGACCCACAGCCGGAGTTGTTTACGATCCTCAGGGGACCTCATCCCCTGCGCAAATTGCTCCACCAACATCTTGTTGCTATCCGCCTCACTAATAGAGTTCACCCGCTTCAGCGTGCGGAGGGCGGTCTGCAAACGTAGAGCATAGTCCCGAATGCTATCCCCAGCTCGTTGCCGGCACTGGTAAAACTGCATCCTCAGCTCAGCTTCCGTTCGGGTCTCGAAGGCAGTCTGTAGCTTCTCGAAGATGGTGGCTACAGAGAGCCGGTCCCCCTCGGCCCAGGTCTCCGCTTCCTGCTCCGCCGCACCGGTTAACTGGCCTAGCACTATCGCTGCACGTTGCTTATCAGTCAGGGGGTACAGCTCTAGCAACGGGTTAAGCTTTTTCCGGAAGGCCTGCAAGGCATCCGGTTTCCCGTCATACTGCGGTAGCCAGGCAGCTCCGGGCGCATAGGGCAAGGAAAACGGCATGACCTGAGCAAGCGCGGGGACCGCGGCACCTCCCGCCAGTATGGCCGGGACCTGGGCAGGCCCATTCCCATCCGCGGGTGCCGCTGCGGCTGCGACCACCGCTCCTCCAGCGGCTCCGTCGGGCGCAGACATCTTGTTTCCGTCCCCCTTAGCTCTTTCCAGCCCCTCCTCTCTCGGGGCGGGGTTTTGGCCTTCGCGCTTCTACTGCTCGAGAAGACGCTCGAGCGGGAACTTTTCGCGCCAAAGATGGCGGCTTCTGAAATTTTTCTGCCGGATGCCTCCGGCGGTAACAAGGCGCACCTCTACCTGACGGCAGAGCGGTAAGATCCTGTTCGTGACGCCAAGTTGTCGCGGGCGGGGAGGAGGGTGTCAGCACACCGCGCTCACCCCTTCTGCTCGGGTCCGGCAGTTGCTCCTGGTGGCTCGAGCCGTGGGCCGGATCCCGGGGTGTCTCGAGCCACACTCCTCGCCCGTGAGTGAAAGGGGGTGTTTGTTGGGTGTGGAGATTGTTATAGTTCGTGACGCCACCCACGGTTGTGGTGATTGCACCACCGCTGCTCAGTGTGGGGGTCCCGGGGATGGTTATGCGGAGCAGCCAGGTGTTGTGTTGCCCCTCCGTGGGTAGGGGTTGGTGATCCCGGGGCCCGGTGATGAGATGTGAAGTGTAGGGCCTGGAGGGCGCAGGGACGCGGGGGCAGCGCTGTGCCTTGCGGCACTATGGTACTCACTCAGCCTGACACACGGACACAGTTTGTACGGTAAACCAACGGCTGGTAGGACGGTCCCACAGACGGCTGCACCTGCACTCCCGGGAGGTAACGGTGACGTTTCTCTTCCTTGCACCTATGTTGTCTGATGGTAGCGGTGGATTCCCTCCGGTTACCCGCTCCCCGACTGCAATCTGGGCCGGAGGAGCTCTACACTTTGCCCGCAGGCGCTGGCCCTGGGGAAACTTGTGCCTTGGCGGTGGCGGTGTCTCCCCGGTAATGGTCGGGCTGTTGCCGTCAATCGGGACTTGTTTGCTGGGGGATCTGCGTCCCCGTCACTGACGGATTTGGCAAATCTGGCGACTCCTAGCCTTGCCGGGGTCCGAGAGGCCCCTGCCCTGGTGCTGACTGTCCTTCGGAACACTGCTCCAGACCACCGGGCACACAGCCAAGGGGGTCCTTCCAGGAACTTCCAAACGGTCCCCCTCCAAACAGTCACCGCCGTCGCTGACCTTGCTGTTCTGGCCCTACACCAAGCTGGGCTCTCAGGCTTTCTTTCCTTCCGTCACTTTACTGGCTTCTCTCCTTTACACTTCTCTACTTTCACCACTTTCACTTAGCTGTTTACTTTCTCATGTCCCTCACTGGACTCCACTCTCAAGCTCTTCCCTGAGCTGACTGCCTGATTACTTCCTGCCTCCAGAGTTGTGAGCTCCTTGGTGGGCGGAGCCAACCGCCTGGCCCACCCCCTGGTGTGCATCATCAACCTCTGGAGGAAGGCAACAAGGATTTCTGGTTAGCAGGTGTGACTACCTGGAGTGTGGGGTGTGGTGGTGTTGTGACCTGTGTCCCCTGGCTTGCCCAGGGCGACACACATCCCCTGTCAGAGTTCGGTCACACAGCCAACCAGCACTCCTGCTTTGCACGCATGAGGTGTGTTCAGAGTTCCAGGCCTTTTCCTGTCTGGACAGGCTATTTGCATGGGTAAAACCACTTTTCTAGTGTCCCTCAGGTTTCAGGGGATGAGTTTTCAGCTATGATGACCCCAATAGTCCCTGTGGAATTTTGTATTTCGACATTTATCAATATACTGGCTGTACTACCTGGCTTCGCCCGGGTTAATAACTGCAATTAACAAAATAGAATGTATTAACAAAAATGTATTCTGCACACAAAAACAACAAAACAAATAGATAGAAATGTAATTATTAAAAGGCAAAAACTAAGCTAATAGAAGCATTTCACAACATATATTTCAACACCACAGATATTCCACACAGATTGAACTAAATTGGCCAAGTAATGTGCTCCGTCTGCTTCTTTCCAGGTCTGTCTCTTTCCCCGTCTGTCTCTTTCCAGGTCTGTCTCTTTCCAGGTCTGTCTCTTTCCAGGTCTGTCTCTTTCCAGGTCTGTCTCTTTCCAGGTCTGTCTCTTTCCAGGTCTGTCTCTCTCTGTCTCTCTCTAGGTCTGTCTCTGTCTGTCTCTCTCTGTCTCTCTCTATCTGTCTCCCCATCGACATCTTATTACCTCACATATAAGCTTCTTATACTATGAATGTCTTTTGTTCCTATAGCAACCAATCACAGCTCCTACTAATAACCTGTAGTTCCAGGCTCCATTTACTTTAATGGAGGCATGTTTTTTGGAGAGTAACTGTAAAGTGCGGGGTTAAATTTTCCTGTCAAAACATAGTCTACGACGTTCCCTGGGTCACATGAGGTATCTGTGCAAAATTTTGTGATTGTAAATGCGACGGTGCGGATACACTTTTCGTTTCACTTTTCCCCATTATGTAGATAGGGGCAAAATTGATTGGTAAATTGGAACGCGCGGGGTTAAAATTTCGCCTCACAACATAGCCTATGACGCTCTTGGGGTCCAGCACCCAGCGCTGCCCGGGATAGTAACTGTCTCTTTGTTTCTCTCCCATTCTCTGTCTGTCTCCCCTCTGTATATCTCGCTCTATCTCTCTCTTTCCCTGTCTGTCTCTGACTGTCTCTGTCTCTTTCTCTGCCTGTCTAGTTATCTCTTTCCCTGTCTGTCTATCTATCTCTGTCACTTTCCCTGTCTGTCTCTTTCCCTCTCATTCCCTGTGTGTCTCTTTCCCTCTTTCCCTCTGTCACTTTCCCTGTGTCTGTCTCTTTCCCTGTCTCTTTCCCTCTCTTTCCCTGTCTGTCTGTTTCCCTGTGTCTGTCTCTGTCTCTTTGTCTATGTCTGTCTCTTAACCTGTCTCTCTCCCTCTCTTTCCCTGTCTGTCTCTTTCCCTGTCAGTCTGTCTCTTTGTCTGTGTCTGTCTCTTTGTGTCTGTCTCTTACCCTGTCTATGTCTGTCTCTTACCCTGTCTGTGTCTGCCTCTTTCCCTGGCTGCGTCTATCTCTTTCCCTGGCTGCATTGTGACACGCCAACATTCCATTTAAGGGCGTGGCTGCGCATTCTTCTGAAGTTTTGGCTGCGCTGTGGCTCCCAGCTCCATTCGCTTTAATGGAGTCAGGTTTTTTGGTGAATAACTGTAAAGCGCGAGGTTCAAATTTCCCCTCAAAACATAGCCTATGACGCTCTCGGGGTCCAGACGTGTGAGTGTGCAAAATTTTGTGGCTGTATCTGCGACGGTGCAGATGCCAATCCCGGACATACACACACACACACACACACACACACATTCTGCCTTGGTGCCTTGGCAATGTGCTTTAAGTCTGAAGTACGCTCTTTAATATTTCATGTTATGGTGATTCAGGACTGTTTGAATAAAATACTTAGAGTTCTTTCTTTTGTGGTGCTCAAAGGACCTCAATGTGGCATAATGCTTTATAAAGGAAAGCTACATGTATAAAGGCTTTGTCACTCTGATCTAGATGTAAAGCATTTTTCTTTGTCAGAGACACCAAAAAATTACACTACAAAACCAAAAACATGTGTCATTTTAGATATTTCAAAGATTCTGTAAGTTGGTTTATCAGGAAATGAGGTGAGAATGTGCTCAAGGCGGCCTTTGATGGAGTGCCAGATGAAAATGCTTTAGCTAAGCTGCTGATGCACGAAGAAGAAAAAAGTGGATCAAGATGAGCAGAGCATTTTTTGATCTAAAAGGTTATGTATTCTGGAGATGACCTACCGATTGACTGATGATAAAACATATAAAAAGGCAGGAAATCACATTTGTAGGCCAATAAAGCAAAATAAATAGTTTATACTGATGATAATATATACATGTATGCGTTAGTTTCCAGCCAAAACGAAAATTCTCCCTTATAGATAAACTAACACTGTAACGCTAGGTGCTATCTTTTTAATTGGCTAAAATACTCTGTAAGAAAGTGAGAAGGTATCCTTCCTGCTGATAATGAAAAATATATCTTTTTGTAGCCCCCTCCCTTAAAAAATGAGTCCTTCTTTTCTTGTGTGCTACATTTTAGTAAATCAATTACTTAGAAGAGTCGTTTTGTCATATGGGTGGCATGGTGGCTCCAGTGAGTATTGTCCTCTATTCTGACCAAGGTGAAAACCTGCATAAAACTTGTATATCCTACCTGAATATGTATATGTCTTCTCCTGGAACAGTAGTATGCCCTACATTACAAAAATTCACCAATAGATTAATTTACTCCCTATTAGAGTTGAGCGAGTACCTAACTATTCGTACTCACTATACTCATAACGAGCACTGTCTAATACTCGCATATTCATTCCGAATAGCGTGTGCAATACAAGTCAATGGAGAAAACTCACAAAGTAACGAGTAACCCGAATGCCGTACTATTTGTGCGAGTAACCAATAGTGCAGGATTCGGCTGACTCGTTACATTGCGAGTTTTCCTCATTGACTTGCATTGCACACGCTATTCGGAATGAATATGCGAGTATTAGACAGTGCTCGTTATGAGTATAGCGAGTACGAATAGTTAGGTACTCACTCAACTTTACTCCCTATATTAAGAGGAGTCTGTCACCCCCAAAATGCATTTTAAATAAGCTATATCATGAAATAAGGGACTTAGCCTCATAGAAGATAGCTTTTAATTCGAATGCAAATGAGCAGGCTTGGATGCACCCTTGCATGGCCGTGAGCCTTCACGCCGTTATGATCCCCTAATTTTGCATGTTAAGGGCTTTTCCCACTGTGGTTGATAGTGTTTGCTTCCAAGGGTAAATACTCTCCCGACAGGAGCGGGTCAGCTGCATCTATTTCTATGCAGCTGAGACGCTCCCGTAAGGAAAGAGGCAGGCCGCCCTGGTAGATCCGATGCGAGACACGCTTGAGTCTCTCGCAAGTGGAATCCTACCCTAAGCAAGAATATCCCCCATGGCTGGCAGAGATATCTTCCAGATGTATATTTACCAGAACGGAGAGAATAATGCTGCTGGAAATGAGGTGCTTCAAAGAAGGGTTATATTAGGGCAATGCGTTTCATACCCAGAGTTGCATCTTTCTCAAGGTCAAAAAAACAAGTGACACATAAGAAAAACAGATTTAAGCAGAACAGGAGCAAAGCTAGGTAGACAGAGGTAAAAAAGAGGTAGAAAATCAGGATCATATTTGGGACCAAACAACGCCAAAAGGAGATAAAACCAAAGGATGTAACACTTGTACTAATATGCCTAATGTCTGTCCCTACACACAGCCTTTATATAGGCTGAGAGACTGTAGTAAAGGAGGATCATTTACTGGATAATTAAAGACCAGTACAGTGAATTCCAGTAGTGCTCTAATACGAGGGGCTGCTGATAAGACTTTTGCTTTGTGATCTTTTTTTGTTTCTATGGTAACGAATGTTACATCACATGAAAGCCTGGTGTCTAATATGTTTTCAAAATTTTGTGTTTGTTGCTTATGGCAACAGTGTTCTACGCACGCGGGAAAACAAAATGGCGGAGTCTAATGTGATATTCACAGCAACTGAGAGTAGAGGACTGATAAAATTCTTGTTTCTGCAAGGAAAGTCCGCAAAGGATATTCATGGTGATTTGTCGCAGACATTGGGGTTTAATGCCCTTCATATTCCACAGTTAAGAACTGGGTTGCCAAATTTAATACAGGCTACTTCAGCACCAATGATGAGGAACGTCCTGGTCGACCGAGAGTGGTTGTTGTTCCGGAGATCATCGATGCTGTGCACAACCTCATACTGGAGAATCAACGCATTTCAGCTAAAACAATAGCAGACATCATGGGAATTTACTGTGAACATGTTTGTGTCATTATCCATGAACATTTGGACATGAGGAAGCGATCTGCAAAGTGGGTCCCCAAATGTTTGACAACAGATCAGAGAAGCATGCGAGTGAAAACTTTCCGGTCCATTTGTCAGCATTTCCGGACTGATAAGAACTTTCTGGACTGACTGGTCACTATGGATGAGAGCTGGGTTTATTTGTATGACCATGAAAACAAGGAGAAGTCAAAAGAATGCAGGCACAGTGGTTCTCTTCGTCCAAAAAAGTTCAGGGTGAAAAAATCAGCCACTAAGGTGATGGTGTCTTTGTTCCGGGTTAAAGAGGGCATGCTGCTAGTGGACTACCTTCAAAAGGATTCCACCATCAATGCAAGGTATTACATTGAACTTTTGGCCCAATTGAAGGTAGCTCTGAAGGCCAAAAGGCGTGGCAAGCTGTCCAAATGAATCTTGCTCCTGCAAGACAACGCCTTTGCTCAGACTGCACAAGCGGCCACGGCAAAACTGGCAGATCTGGGCTTCCAGCTGGTTGACCACCCACCTTATTCACTAGATCTAGCTCCCACCAACTATCATCTGTTTCCAAACCTGAAGAAACACCTCAAGGATACCAAATTTCACACCATTTCTGATGCCATGGGTGCTACGAATGCCTGATTTGAGGCCCAAACGAAATCCTTCTTTTTGCTAGGCTTACAGAACTTGGAATACCAATGTAAGACGTGTGTTGACATCAGTGGAGAGTATGTGGAATAATTCTAAAGTTTCATCATCCTATCTCATTTCTTTCTGGGTAAAGCCAAAGACTTATCAGCAGCCCCTCGTATACCAGTGTATAGGGGCCCTTATATATCTGTGTACACAGGCATTGGCAATAGAAAGCTTTGGCCACTGGTTTAAAATCAGAGTGGGATGACACTACCACTACCAGTGCATTGTAAAGTAAGGAAAACAGCTTGGTGAAGCATCATGTTGAAAACTATATCAGGAAAATCTTCTCCTATATGAACAGCAAGGCAGATTTCCCATGATAAACATTGTGAGTCAGTTGTGGTTGCTTTTCATGTGGATTTTGCAGAATACATTGCAAATTTCATACAAAAAGCCTCCCTGAGAACAGTCCCGTGCTTAGCTCATACCATGATAATGTAGAGTTGCGATGCATCTTTGCACAAATGCGCCACATACATTGTATATGTGCAAAATAGACACATTTTTATTTATGAAAAAGCCACAATAGACAATTAAAAACACGAATAAGACATCACTAAAATGAATCATCTGAGGGGAATATAAAGATTGTTACACTGACAGGGCCTTTCTCAGAAAAACACCAAGGTCATTCCAGATACCCAGGACACAAATGGATCCTAGAAGTAATTAAAATTCAAGGTATCACAAAGTGCAATTAGAATTCAATCTGAGACTCCAAGTCATATGTGAAAATGCTATACAAACTGAAGGGATGGAAAAATGTCAGAGAACACCACCCAGGACCATAATATTAATATATAGCTATAAAATACAAGCTAAAAAGGTCCAATGCAAAAGATGGAGTGCTTCTCCATCTTGAAAAAGCTGTCTCATCATGCGAAATGCGCGTCGATGAAGTCCAGGTTCATCACTGGGTGATTTCCAAACTGAAGATTTTACCTTGTTATGCACCAGAGCCCCAGGTAATGCCTTGTCCATGATTGGGAGCTTCAGAGAATGGTTTATTTATATATACAACTTATATGTGATTATTATACCTCTGCATTGGACCTTTTTAGCTTGTATTTTATAGCTATATATTAATATTATGGTCCTGGGTGTTGTTTTCTGACATTTCTCTATCCCTTCTATTGTATAGCATTTTCACATATGACTGGGAGTCTCAGATTTACCCAACTGAATTCTAATTGCACTTTGTGATACCTTGAATTTTAATTGCTTCTAGGATCCATTTGTATCCTGGGTATCTGGAAAGACCTTGGTGTTTATCTGAGAAAGGCCCTGTCAATGTAACAATCTTTATATTCCCCTGATGATTAATTTTGGTGATGTCTTATTCGTGTTTTTAATTGTCTATTGTGGTTTTTTCATAAATAAAAATTTGTCTATTTTGCACATATACTCTTTGTTCTCCTGTTTTTAGATATGTTTATATGAGTAGTGCTGTCTGAGTAGATGGTTCATTGTGACCATCTCCCAGCATAATTTTAAATTAGATCCAATGTTGAGAATTTTGTTCTTGCCACATACATTGTGTATAGAGAAGAGAACACCCGAGAGAGGAGGACCCGAGAGAAGAGGACAAGATGCGCAGCATAGGATTGGACCACAGTGTAACTTCCTTTCTTCTCACTTCTGTTTTCCTACTTTTTGGCTCAGATCACTTTTTTATTATTTATTTATTTGTGTGTATTGCATTTGCAAGGACACGTTAAATCATTTATAAAATAGCTTTTGATGTACTTTTGTTTTTTTTCAAAACAAAATAAACTATGAAGAATTTAGTCCCTTGCTAGCACAAAGAGTCAGTAAATGCTCAGAGCAATGAATGGAACTGAGGAGGACAGGTAAGGACATGAAGAGAGAAAACCATGAGGATTGTGTGAGGACACTACCAGTGCATTGTACATAAAAGTAAGGAAAACAGCTTGGTGAAGCATCATGTTGAAGCAGATTAGTCAGCAGACCAATGTTAGTGCAACATTACAGAGATGGTCGGTGTGTAGCATGGTGTTTTCCCAATAAAATCAGGGACCCTAAACCTTTTTTTACCCCGAGAGCTCCTTTCACCTCTGAAAGATGGTTGTGAGGAACATTCTATGCAAATTAATCATAGAAGCTCCATGTGAGCCTGTGAGTATTCTTAAGGGTATGTGCACATGCTGCAGATTTGATACAGAAATTTTATGCACTTTCTAGCAAAAAAAAAGTATCAAAAAATGCATGCAATTTTTTCCATGTGTTCTTTTTTCAGTGAAGTCAATGGCTGGAAGTGCTAAAATAAAATGTGGGAAAAAACACACTAACAGTTGACATGCTGCAGATTTTTTTCTACAACCAAATCTGCAAGGAACAAAAAAAAAATGAACGTGCGCACAGCACTTCAAAATAGATTTTGCTGGCTTCAGGATAGACATGCAGATTTTGGTGCAGATTTTTCAAAAAATGCATCACAAAAAAAGTACTGTGTGCACAGGCCCTTAAAGTTTATAAGTTACCAATTACCTCCTTGTAAAGTAATAATGCCCTGTGTGTCCATGTATAATGTAATAATGCCCTGCGTGCCATTTTATAAAGTAATAATGACCCAAGAACACTTCTATAAAGCCTATTTTAATAAATAACTTATGCCCTGAGGGTCCCTTTCTAAAGTAAAGTACCCGCTTAAAAATAAGTAATAACCCGAGTGTCTTTTAAAAAGTAAATTTTTTACAAAACTGAACATGAGGTTCCTAGTTTAAAATGCATCAACAAGGGGTGCTGTGGGACAGCAGATTACTCGCACTGCTGGTGCACTGCCATGGTGCCGCACCTTTAAGACTTGGACCAACTGAGAGGTTCACCATGATGTGGTAGATGTGGTAGTGGGCTCTATACATTCTGATAAGAATGTTAAACTTAGAACCTCATTTTAAATTTTGTAATTTTTTGCCTAGCGGTATTTGATCAATGTATGATTTTCGGATGTGCGGTCCATGTCTTTTTTTCTACTGTTCTGGCAGAAAACACCCTGAAACCTTGTGCTCCCTTCTTTGGGAGCATACTGACATCCAGAGGTTCCCATGTTACCCCTTTCAGTATTCTTGCATCAAGCTGATTCCCCAGATTAATGTACCCAGCTTCAAGTCTTCTCTATCAAGCAGTATTATCCGATCTCCAGTTTACTATGTTTATCCTCACCTCCCCACCATTATCAAATTCAGATATGCTCTACTGTGTAGTGCTATTGTCGCGGGCGGGGAGGAGGGTGTCAGCACACTACGCTCACCCCTTCTGCTCGGGTCCGGCGGCCGCTGCTCGGTGGTGGCTCGAGCTGTAGGCCGGATCCCGGGGGGTTTTCGAGCGGCACTCCTCGCCCGTGAGTGAAAGGGGTTTGTTGGGTGTGGGGATTGTTTATAGTCCGTGACGCCACCCACGGTTGTGGTGATTGCACCACCGCTGCTCTATACGGGGATCCCGGGGATGGTGATGCGGAGCAGCCAGGTGTTGTGTTGCCCCTCCGTGGGTAGGGGTTGGTGATCCCGGGGCCCGGTGATGGCTTGGGGGGTGCAGGGCCTGGTGGGCGCAGGGACGCGGGGGCAGCACTGTGCCTTGCGGCACTGTGGTACTCACTCAGCCTGAGACGTTGACACAGTTTTTACGGTAAACCAGACGGCTGGTAAGACGGTCCCACGGACGGCTGCACTTGCTCTCCCGGTAGATGACGGTGATGTCCCTTTTCCTAGCACCTTGGTGTACTTGTTGGTTGCGATGGGTCCCCACCGGTAACCCGCTCCCCGGCTTCAAGCTGGACCGGGGGAGCTCTACTCTTTGCCCGCAGGCGCTGGCCCTAAGAAACTTGTGCCTTGGCGGTGTCTCTCTTACACTGGCTGGGCTGTTGCCTTCAATCGGGACTTGGTTGTTGGGGGATCTACGTCCCCTTCACTGACGGATTCGGCAAATTGTGGCGACTCCAAGCCTTGCCGGGGTCCGAGAGGCCCCTGCCCTGGTGCTGACTGTCCTTCGGAACACTGCTCCAGACCACCGGGCACACAGCCTACGGGGTCCTTCCAGGAAGTTCCAAACGGTCCCCCTTCAGACAGTCACCGCCGTTGCTGACCTTGCTGACCTGCCCTGCACTTAGCTGGACTCTTCAGGCTTTGCACACTCTTTCTGTTCTGTCACCACTCTTGCTGTCCTCCTTTACTACTTTTCTTTCCTTCACTTTTACTTAGCTCTTTACTTTAGCCCTGTCTGGGCTACTCCTCCACTCCTTCCACTTCCTCCTCCAAACTCTATCTCTCTTGTTTACTCAAGCTCGTCCCTGAGCTGACTGCCTGGTTTCTCCCGCCTCCAGAGCTGTGATCTCCTCGGTGGGCAGAGCCAACCGCCTGGCCCACCCCCTGGTGTGAATCATCAGCCCCTGGAAGAAGGCAACAAGGATTTTTGGTTAGCTTAGATGTTCCTACCTGGGATGTAGGGTGTGGTGGTGTGTGACCTGTGTCCCCTGGCTTGCCCAGGGCGACACACTATTCACAAAAGTCACCATCTGAACACTTTCTTGTCATAGTTGTTTGCTAAACTTGGTATTAACTAATGGACCACACTAATAGACTGCCATGAGCCACACGACATGGTCCTGCAAGACACCTGTGGTTCCCAAGTCACATTTTGGGTGTTATGCCAAGCGTGACCAGACTGGGAGTGTGAGTGGTTGGGGGACACTTGCGCTTACCCTAAAGCTAGGGAGGGACCCTAGGCTGACCCTCAACCCAGAATTACGCTTAATGGTAGTAACGTCTGAGCTCCCAGCCTCTCCCTATCTCCTGTTCTGGCCACAATGATAATGTTCCCTCCACACCCACCACCCAAGGGGACAGACTGGGATGGAGATCCCCGAAACCTCCACTAACAAAAAACACAGAACGGGGGAACAACAACACTCAGGCACCAATAAACAACCAGCAGGGGAAAACACACGGGAGTGAAAAGGAGCCAAGAAGGGAAGGAGAAAGTAACAACATCAGGGATAAATACCACACAACCAAACACCAGACTACTGAAGCAGCAAGGAATGCATCCGTCCACTTCTGGGCCCAGCTCCAGAAAGATCCTGAATAACCGGCACCCCCTGCTGGAAGCAGAGAGTTTTTATCCAGGCCGGAAGTGGTAATCAGCAGGAACAGCTGAACAAGCTAGCAGAGTCTGCTGCTGCAACAGAAACTGACAGTAACCCCTTGTGGGCCAAAAGAAATAAAACCTGGTAATGTGTGTGATCTAGGATGGTATGAGAGGAATCCCAACCTGAGCCTTTCACAAAACTCAGCAAAAAAAAGACTGTGACATTGGGGTAATGATGGGCGAACCCAAACTGTAAAGTTCGGGGTCTGTAACGAACACATGGTCTTCATGCACATGATGCCGAACACAAGCTTTCCTGGGAAGCTTGTGTTACAGTTCGGGTCCAGTTTGGGTCCAGGGACTGTAAAAAAAAGCACATTATTAAAAAAACATTATGATTATACTTACAGGTCCCGCAACGCGTCCTGCAGAACCGCTCCACCGCTTTCTCCCGGCCGCTTCTGCTTCCGGGTCCGATCATTAACTTCCAGGGGTATTGCACTGTTGTCACTTGGCAGTCTTCAGTTGTTTTCGGCCGTGTTCGCGGTGACGTCAGGGTTCACCAGAATCCATGACTCATGGACTCGATTGAACTTTAACGGTCACTGTGCGAGTCTTGCATCGGTATCACCCGGAACGGCGCATAATCTCCTGACAGGAGCGGGTCGGCTGCATGTATTTCCATGCAGCTGTGGCTCTTCTGTCAGGAGAGTGTCAGGCCATGTGGGTTGATGCAATGCGAGACTTGCACGAGTTATACCCAAGTGAAATCATACCCTCAGTGTGTCAGGTTTCCAGGTTTTCCAGTTCTCTTTTGAATGAGCTTGCCCTCGGTTAACATGGAGTTTACTGTTCTGTTGCCCTACTTCCTGTCCAGCTGCTTAAAAGGCCGCCTCTAAGCCTAGTCCAGTGCCTGAGTATACTGCTTGCTGTGTGCTCCTGCTTTGCTGCTGCTAATCCTGATTGCCTTTGGATCCTCCTAAAGACTACCGACCGACCGACTCTGGACCTTACCCGGTTTCTCTAAGCTGTGCCCGGATTCCGTCTGCCATCTTCGGTCAGCACTCTGCCCGGTTCTCTCTGGTTCGTAACCACTCTGGACAATCATTCCGTACGGACACTCCTGGACTTTTACCGCTTGCCCCTTGTGTCCCGGCTGCGGCGCATTTAGGCCTTCCGGGGTGATTGCCGGACAGTCCCTGTATAGGGGTTCGCTCTGGTGGTCTCCCTGGGGGAGTCCGGTGCGTGGCCCCGGGAATTCCCTTCGCTCCGTTTCGGAAAGGTATTTTGTGTATTTGTACTGCTGTGTTTTCCGTTGTGTATCTACCGTGGTTACATATTATAAAACATCTTGTACCCGGAACTCGTCTCTGATTGTCATTGCCCTACGCTATCGAAATCCTCAGAACATATATAAGTATTACACAGTGTCAGCCTGCTTCAAGCTTTGTAGAGACACTTGTCTGCACAGAGTGATGAAGCAGAGCTAACATGGCTCTCTCTGTGGACTTTGTCAGACTAAGGATTTTTTTATAATAAAGATGGAGTCTCTAAATTTTTTTGTTTTATTTCTAATAAAAAAATGTTTTCTATGTGTTGTGGGTTTTTTTACTGTTTACTATAAATTCGTGGTGGCCATGTCTAATTTGGCGTGACACCATGAATTTTGGGCTTAGTACCAACTGAGAATACAAATCTGGTATTAACCCCTTTATTACACATCATGCCACTGCCATCAGGGCCGCTGTATGAGCTCGTTAAAGTGCCTAGAAAAGGCGCTAAGTAAATGCGCCATTTCCATGGGCGGCTGAAGGCTGCCGTTTTTAGCGTGGGGGCCCAGAATGCTTGGGCCTTACCATGCTGAGAATCCCAGCCCCCAGCTACCTGGTTTTACCCGATTGGCTATCAAAGTACGGCAGTAGCCCACACATTTTTTTAAAATTATTTTTAAATAGTTAAAAAAAAAAATGAATGGGCTTCCTTTATTTTGATTGCCAGCCAAAGTAAAGCCAGGCAGATGGGGGTGGTGGCCCTTAGTCGTCCACTTTATCTGCACTGAGAATCAAAAATACCGCAGAGCGCTACATCATTTTTTAAATTATTTATTTATTTTTACACTACAATATGTGCGAGGGACCCAACAGCCAATCACAGATGCTGTCATGCAGAATGGGCGTCTGTGATTAGCTGTTGCAGTAACCTTGAATCTGACCATACATTCTAGATGTTAGAATTTATGGGCTGGTTTCAGGTTGCTCCAGCATCCAATCATAGACACCTACTCTGTGACAGCGACTGTGATTGTCTATTATTGTAACAGTAAAATAAAAGAACAACACAGAGAAAAAAATATTTTATTAGAAATAAAACGGAAGACATTTAGAACTCCTTCTTTATTACTAAAAAAAAACCTCCGACGTAGTCCAAAGGCGGGCGAGCATCTTTAGCTCTGCTACATCTGTGCGAGGAGACAAACACAGGTCTGCTCACACCGACTCAGCTGACAGCTGTCAGAGCCTTCACCCGAATGCATAGCTGAGGCCAGTCAGCTGTGCCCCCGGGTAACCACCACTGACTACAGAACCTTCCATGACATGATAGCCATAAAACCAATCTGTAAACCATGAGGTAATACAAAATTCAAACCAGACTGGTCACATGGCTACGACGTCATGGAAGGTCCTGTAGTCAGTGGTGGTTACCTGGGGGCACAGCAATGATTGGACCTGGAAGCAAAAGTGGCCAGGAAACACAGTCTGCAGGATGCGTTGCGGGAACTGTAAGTATAATGACAAGGTTTATTATTAACTATATTCTTTATTTTACAGCCACCCCGCCCCATCACATAACTGTAAAGTCCAAGTTCGGGGTTCGGACGCAAGTTTGCGTTACCTCTGACCCCGAACATGAACTTTACAAAATGTTCGGGCGAGGCTCCCGATCCTGAACATCGGGGGGTTCGCCCATCACTACATTGGGGACCTCTGCTCTAGAAGGACCTAGCCACAACTATGATCCAATGCTACTCATCTTCCTGCTTCTCTCCATGCTGACATTCCTCTTCACATTCTCAGCAGACTCCTCCAGAGATGTTGCTGCTGCTGCTTTCTGGTCTAACAGGTCATTTGTAAATCAACCAATAAGTATTCAACGCTTGGCAAATGATTGGCTTGGAATAGAACCTGTGACTTCAGAAAATACTATTTATCTGCCGATATGGGGTTCATCTGAAGGTAAATAGCGTTATAATGTTGCACCTCCTTATTGAAAGTTCTGTTCCCTGCATGAAAGTTCATTTTTTCCCAGTAAACACATTTTCAGTATGGTGGCTGGGCAGCATTGTAACGTCAAATACTTTTAGATTAACTCAAATCTGCAGGTGAATAGTATTTTTGGAATTGATAGGTTCCCTTTAAATGGTTTATCTTCTACTTGATATTTAGAGCATATTATTGCATTATAGCCTAGGACCACCCTAGGACCCTCTAGTTCTCCGGTTGGTAAAGTTAATACTATGTACAACCGAGAAATAATTATGCTAGAAAGTATAATTAAATTGTTAATTCTAAGTGTACCATCCATAAGACCTAACAATATGTTGTTTTAGACAAAAAATGAGATTACGTAATTATGTAAGTGTGCAGCTCTGTGATGTATAAGAGACTAATAAATATCACAGAAATCACCTTTTTTCCAGCCTCAGTTATTTTATTATATTTGTGATGGAATTTCAAGAGTTCCTCTGAGATTCTGCACTAAAATAACCTTGGTAACAAGCCTAGTCTTTGATATTTAGCTGCAGGACATGAAGTACTCGAAGACTGCTCAGGTGTCTATACCGAAATTAATTATGTGTTTGAGATGATATAGCTGATTGCATTTTCCCGCAGAGCAATACATGCTTCAGATTTAGACGACACATTTTAGGGCTCCCGAATGAATAATGGTTTATTAGTTAAAATCATAAAATATTAGATTTTAAGAAAGAAATGATTGAAGAGTCTTTATTGGTGCCAGCAGGGTACAGATGAATTATGGAGAACCAGAGATTGGAGACACAGATATATCTGTATGGCTCTTTCAATCATTAAAGATACCCTAAAATATCGATCAAATTGGAGATTTGAAAATTTACAAAGATTGTGTTTATTTCAGCTGCTTTCATGCGAGACAATTAGACTAGATTTTTTGCATTCCTTATTAGCTCTTTCCTATGTCACTTATTATTGATATATTTGATCTATTTAGCCTATTTGCATAGCTTAACATCCGAGTGGCAAAGAATTGGATCATAGCAATTAGCTTTTACGAGTGTAAAAATATGCAACGTGAACCAGACTGATGAATGAGCTGCTACATGCTGTTTTTCGTCCAACCAGCCTCCGTACAGCATTGCAAATTGAAGCTGCCAGATTGAGCTGCATATGGAAAAGTCGCTTATGTAGCCTTAAGCGGGCTTTACACGCTACAACATCGCTCAAGTGATCTCGTTGGGGTCACGGAATTTGTGACGCACATCCGGTCGCTTTAGCGATGTCGTTGCGTGTGACACCTATGAGCGATTTTGCATCGTCGCACGGTTCAGTGACGCTGCTGTGACGTTGCTGTGACGCTGAACGAACCGCCTCCTTAGAAAGGAGGCGGTTCGCCGGTCACAGCGACAACGCAGGGAAGGTAAGTAGTGTGATGGGTCCGGGCGATGTTGTGCGACACGGCAGAGATTTGCCCGTGTCGCACAACCGATGGGGGCGGGTACGCACGCTGGCGATATCGGTACCGATATCGCAGTGTGTAAAGCGGCCTTTAGGCTTAAAAGGTCACTGAGATTGAAAAATTCTATGCCTGTTTACACCTATACTTGATATAAATGTAGTGGTCGATGCTTTGTATTTAAATGTGAAGATTTTGACAAGATGTCAAGAAGAATTTACTAAATAATTCCTGTTGTACAGCCACCTGTAATGCTTGCAGGTGCGAGCGGGGAGTGGACCTGTAGCGCCCAGGGAAGGGGGCGCTAACAAATGGGAATGTCACTCTGGTGGCCGTTGCCCGGTCCCGTGCTCTGGGCCCCTTTTGTTAATGGGAGTATTTACAGGGGAGTTAAGAGTTGTAGTCATGTGACGCCACCTGCGGGTTGCGGTTAAGGATGGAGAACCGCTGCTGCTAAATGTGGGTATTCCCAGGGCTGATGGTAGTGGTAGCTGTGATGGTAGGCCCTCCGCAGGTAGGGCTGTGCCTGGGATATGTAACGGGGGCAATAACGGAGACCACACCAGGTTGTCTTTAACAGTATCTACTCACTGTGGACCTGGGGTTGCTGGTTCAGTTCCGTTGAAGGACCAGTGCCAATGTAGTGACCCAGGTTGCTCTTTCCATGGCAGCACAGTGGGAGCAGAGTGTCATGCGAGTATCCCTGCGTCTGAGGTCCGACATGTGAGAGCGCTCAGCTGAGCGCCCGGCCACCGGCATGTGAGAGCTCTCAGCTGAGCGCCCGGCCGCCGGCATGTGAGAGCGCTCAGCTGATCGCCCGGCCGCCGGCATGTGAGAGCGCTCAGCTGAGCGCCCGGCCGCCGGGTGATCAGCTGATTGTTCACAATAGTCTGCTGCCGGTAAAACTCTAAAAAATAAAAAAAGAAAAAGCTTTCCGTTGTTTTGTACGATCCGTTGCGCCATTATATGCAACGCTTCCGTTGCATCCGTCACACAACGCAATGCAACGGATGCCGTTCAACGCAAGTGTGAAACTAGCCTAAGATGAATATTGGACATGTCATCGCAATTTTGCATGGATCACTTGATGAGCAAAAAAATCATAGACTACGCCATGTTTCAGTGCTATTCGTCAACATTACAATTAGTACTGATGTGTGAATGACCCTAAGGCGGGCTTTGCACACTACGACATCGCAGGTGCGATGTCGGTGGGGTCAAATCGAAAGTGACGCACATCCGGCGTCACTTGCGATTTCGTAGTGTGTAAATCCTAGATGATACGATGAACGAGCGCAAAATCGTCGTCATCGTATCATCGCTGCAGCCTCCGACATTTCCATAATGCCGGGGGAGCGACAGGTACGATGTAGTTCCTCGCTCCTGCGGCAGCACACATCGCTGTGTGTGAAGCCGCAGGAGCGAGGAACTTCACCTTACCTGCCGCCGGCTGCAATGAGAAGGACGGAGGTGGGCGGGATGTTTACATCCTGCTCATCTCCGCCCCTCCACTTCAATTGGCCGCCTGCCGTGTGACGTCACTGTGACGCCGCACGACCCGCCCCCTAAGGAAGGAGGCGGGTCGCCGGCCAGAGGGACGTCGCACGGCAGGTATGTGCGTGTAAAGCTGCCGTAGCGATAATAATCGCTACGGCAGCTTTCACTATATATCGAACGTGCGACGGGGGCGGGACTATCGCTGCAGCATCGGTAACACATTGTTACCGATGTTGCAACGTGCAAAGCCCGCCTAAGAAGTCATATGGCGAGGGCCCAGGACAGGTGAATATTGTATTTTTCTTTTTATTTTACTCCTTCCTGGCACTTAAACTAATCCAATCTGGCAACCATTTTGCAGAATTCATGTGAATAGAATCAATACAAATTATTTGGCTCATCTTTAATAAGGAGTTTTAGGCCCTGTGTGCACACTGCTGTTTTTGTCGCGGATTTGCCACGGTTTTACTGCATGAATTGCTGCAGAAAATGTTCATAACCTTTCTGCAGTCATTCCCCAGCAAAACCTATGGTAAAAAAATATGGTGTACGCACTGCGTTTTTTTCCCGTACAGGTTTTGCTGCAGAATTTCTGCAGGTACCTGCGGTTTTTGCTATAGATAATGGTAAAAAACCACAAGGACCAATGACTCGCCCACCCCAGGGCACTGGGTGACCCGGTGTCAGGCCGGACTAGTCCGGGGGTAGTCAGCGGTGGCAGGGCCCGGCTCCGTGACCCTGGCGGGGTCAACTAATATGACGGCTATGGGGGTGGTGATTATAATTAAAGTTTGTGGAAATATATTCGTGACACCACCTGTGGATTGCGGCTATGGAGCCGCCGCTGCTGGATAGGGACCTCCGGGGCTGATGGATTAGCAGCTGGGATGGTTCTGCTCCCCACAGGTGGAGCGGTGCCCCAGGGCAACCGTTGGTGCTTGTAAGAATCTATGGTGTGGTAGAAATGATGCGGTGCAGTGCTGAATAAAGGAAACAACACCAGGGGGTGCAGTTTCAAGGTCTTTTACTCACTGTTGCCAGGGTTGCAGCAGACTAGTTGCCGTTGGAGTGCTGGAGTTCACTGTCAGGGACCTCCGCCGATCCCAGGTAGTTCTCAGGGTCAATACCGGTGCACCACTTTATGTCTCTTTCCTCGACTGACTTCACAGCCTTGACTTTTATAGATAAACTTGTCTTGGCCTCCACCATAGAATCTGGTCAAGAGGACTCGCCTCACTGGAATCTTGCCATCTTCCCAGGGGATTTACAGCAGGTTGTGGCCCTGGGCGCTTGCAGCCACCCTAGTCCTCGGTGTCACTTTATGAGGAACTGTCTTTCTTCCCTCTGTCTGGGGACCGTCCCCGAATGCAGCCAGATCCCTCCACCCGATCTTCTTAGTGGAACAGGCCACGAGCTGATAAGCCCTTCCGTGGCCCTGGAGTCCTTTCTTCTCAGTCTATGGTGTCACCTGGGCCTAGCTGGGCCCCAGGATCTCCACCAGGAAACTTCTCTTTCAGTCACTTTCACTCCACTCTGCTGAGGTAACTACCTCCCTCTCCTTCTCCTCTCAACCAACTCACTGACCTTGAACTTCCTGTTCCTACTCTCACTTTCTGTTGACTCCTCCCACTTTCCCTGTTGCTAGGCCCCACCCTATGGGAGAAGAGATGGGTCTTACGGCCCCCCAGCATGCAGCATGGGGGTAGCTGCCAAAATCCACGGTCCCAAAATATGCCTGACAATGGGTGTAGAGTGAATTTGTCTGTGAACCGGTATTTACCCTTGTCCTTACCTAGGATGGGACATCACACCTCTGACTGAGGTGCAATATCTCTGTGGCGACGGAAGCCTCAGGGGCGCCACACCAACCCATGGAAAAAACGAGGCAAAACAATGACAAACCGCGGCAAAAACGCGGGTGCGGTTTTACCGCGTTTTTTGCCTCAGGTGCGGTATTTTGCCAGAGGTAGCAGATTTTTCTTAAAAAAAAGTCTATTTTCTAGTGCGCACATAGCCTTATACCTGCAATCACTGGGCTCTTGTGGGAGCTAGTGTGACGCCCTGGCATATCAGGTCGTCACAGGATATTGTGCAATCTGCCCTTCAGTACAATATCCACCTCATCCTTGGTTACGGGTCACTAACCTTTTGTGTTACCAAGAACAAGCAAATGAAAATCCTAGGAACACTCTGCACCACACCTACCAGACACACCAGTGGATGGCCTGAGTGGAACCACCCACTTGGGGGGTTGGTTATGGGGAGGTCAGGAAGTCAGGAGTGTCAGGAGAAGGCCAGTGCAGTGTTGGAGGTGAAAGTGAGAAGAGGTTAAGAGCTGGGCTCCTTGAAACTACTAGGTGGCAGATGTTTGTATGGGCCTGGTAGGAGCTGGACCCTGGTCACAGGGGATCGTGACAAGGGGCACGGACTGTCGAAGGAAGACAGCCGGCGGCTTTGTGCCATTACCGGGCAGGGGCCAGGGCACGACGGGATACGTTAACCCTAGGTCAGGGAGTAGCTTCAGGCGTCCTGGCAATTTACACGACGAGGACGGAGCCTTCAAGATCTGTTCTCCACCCGCTCCAAAATCGGGGTACTAGCGCAACGAGGGGGATAGGATTTTCCTACTACACGGTCCAGAAAATCCCAAGCATGAACCCTGAGAGCAAGCTCACCCAGTTAGCCATACTGGTGAGCGGGACCCGACCAGTTTTATACTCAAGGGACCAACCAGAAAACTAGGTGCCAATGTGACGCCCTGGGCAAGCCAGGGGTCACAGGTCATCACACCACCACACCCTACACCCCAGTTAGGAACACCAAGGCTACTAAAATCCTTGTTGCCTTCCTCCAGGGGCTGATGTTCACACCAGGGGGTGGGCCAGGCGGTTGGCTCAGCCCACCGAGGAGTACACAGCCCTGGAGGCGGGAAGAACCAGGCAGATTAGCTCAGGGGGAGCTTGAGTGAGGAGCTGAGTTGAAGCCAGACTAGAGTCTGAGGAGTAAACAGTGGAGTGGTAAAGAAGCTAAGTGAAGTGGAAGTGCAGTAGTAGAGGAGCAGAAGAAAAGAGTAGCAAAGCCTGAAGTTGGTCCGGCTGTGTGCGAGGACAGTGTCAGCAAAGTCAGCAGACGGCGGTGACAGTCTGGAGGGGGACTGCTCGGAGGTTGCTGGAAGGACCGCGGACGGGTAGTGGCCCGGCGGTCTGGAGCAGTATACAAAGAACAGTCAGCACCAGGGCAGGGGCCTCTCGGACCCCGGCAAGGCTAGGAGTCGCCGTAAATTTGCCAAATCCGTCAGTGAAGGGGACGTCTGTCTCCAAACAACCAAGTCCCGATTGAAGGCAACAGTCCGACCGTTACAGAGAGACACCGCCACCGCCAGGGCACCAGTTTCTCAGGGCCAGCGCCTGCGGGCAAAGTAGGGCTTCTCCGGCCCATATCCAAGCCGGGGAGCGGGTTACCGGTGGGAACCCATTGCTACCAACACAGAAACATTAGGTGCAGGACAAAGGGACATCACCGTCACCTACTAGGAGAGCAAGTGCAGCCGTCCGTGGGAACCGTCTTTCCAGCCGTGTGTTTTACCAAGAACTGTGTCACCGTCTCAGGCTGAGTGAGTACCACAGTGCCGCAAGGCACAGCGCTGCCCCCGCGTCCCTGTGCCCACCAAGCCCTGCATCTCCCAACTCATCACTGGGCCCCGGGATCACCAACCCCTACCCACGGAGGGGCAACACAACAACTGGCTGCTCCATACCATCCTTCCCGGGATCCCCATACAGAGCAGCGGTGGTGCTAACAAATCACCACAACCGTGGGTGGCGTCACGGACAATAAACTATCCCAAATCCCAATCCCCTTTCATTCACTCACGGGCGAGGAGCGCCGCTCGAGTCCCCGGGATCCGGCCCATCACTCGAGCCACCGAGCAGCGGCAGCAGCAGGCCGCAGTGCCAGCCGGACCCGAGCAGCAGTGGGAGAGCGCGGCGTCCTCTCCTCCGCCTGCGACAATTTGGCGTCACGAACAGGATCTTACCGCTCTGCCGTTGGGTAGAGGTGCGCCTTGTGACCGCCGGAGGTATCCGGCTGAAAAATTTCGGAAGTCGCCATCTTTGGCGCGAAAAGTTCCCGCTCGAGTGTCTTCTCGAGTAGCAGAGGCGCGAAGGCCAAAACTCTGCCCCAATAGAGGAGGGGCCGGAAAGAAGCTAAGGGGGATGCAATGGCGGCTGGATGCATGTAGCGCGCGGCTGTACGAGCCAAGCCGCTGGGACCCTGTGATGTGCCAAGCCTTACAAAGAGATGTCTGTCCCGCCCAGCTACGCGGAAGCTACTGAGCCGGTGCCCGGAACAGCGGCATGGCTGAGGGCCCGAACGGCAGGGATCTGCCGACACTACCGGAGCCAGATCTGCAGGCTGATGGAGCAGTGGACCGCGGAGGTGGAGAATATAGCTGCGGTTGCACGAGTATATGGGATGGAGGCCATGATGGAGGAGCTGGTGAGTGACCCACGCCCCTGTGTCCCCGAGGGACCGGCCGCTGCGGCTGAGGGACCCGGTCTGCCCCTAGCTCCCACGCCACCTCCGCCCTCCTTACCCGTGCACCGTACTGTACCTGGCCCGTCGGGTGTACACCCCTCCGTGACTGTGACCAAGAGAGTAGCCAGCCTAGAGGCTACGGTAGCTGGTAACCGCCCGCCTGGTGCAGAAGCCGACGATAGCGATTCCGGGCCTGACACCGAGCCCATGTCAGAAGAGGATGGGCCAGCCTCCGTTGAAAGTCCGGAGTAGGGGCAGCGGAGCACCGTTGTCCAGTCCCCGTTGGGACCCCATGTTTAAAAAGTTTGAAAAGTTTGGAAAAAGTTGAAAAATGATAAATGAAATGGAACTGAAAAATGATCTGATTTGACTGTGATTGAGAGAAAACCGGCCGTTGCCGGCACCGTTGTCCCCATGGGGACCGTTAAAAAGTTTTGCATGGAGGACTTTCCATGGACAAGCCCGTGAACTTGCAGGGCAACCACAAACGTTAGTGGCTTGTAAATAGGTTGTTTTACCGTTACCGTTTCCGCAGTTGCCGCCTCCGGAGAGGCAGGTTGGAGGGAGGGCCCTCAGCAGAGCAGGCTGGGGCCCAGCCACCACAGGAACCGGTGGCTACCCTCTGGAGGGGAAGGACAGATCCCGCTCGGGTGACTTTGTGCTGGACTTGGGTCAAGGGGTGCTGCCTGGGTTTTAGGGGCAGCATCAGGGCCAGGTTGCTTGGGTGGGAGAGAGCGGAAACCGTAACCGTAAACCGTTAGTAACGTTTAAGAAATGTGCCTCCCGTTGTGGGATGTTGTCATAAATTGTATGTTTACCGTTTACCTTTTTCAGAAAATAAAACCGGTGTTGGACGGGCAGCCCGCGGACGGTCTGCATTTTGCTAAGGGGGAATGTGACACCCTGGGCAAGCCAGGGGTCACAGGTCATCACACCACCACACCCTACACCCCAGTTAGGAACACCAAGGCTACTAAAATCCTTGTTGCCTTCCTCCAGGGGCTGATGTTCACACCAGGGGGTGGGCCAGGCGGTTGGCTCCGCCCACCGAGGAGTACACAGCCCTGGAGGCGGGAAGAACCAGGCAGATTAGCTCAGGGGGAGCTTGAGTGAGGAGCTGAGTGAGGAGCTGAGTTGAAGCCAGACTAGAGTCTGAGGAGTAAACAGTGGAGTGGTAAAGAAGCTAAGTGAAGTGGAAGTGCAGTAGTAGAGGAGCAGAAGAAAAGAGTAGCAAAGCCTGAAGTTGGTCCGGCTGTGTGCCAGGACAGTGTCAGCAAGGTCAGCAGACGGCGGTGACAGTCTGGAGGGTGACTGCTCGGAGGTTGCTGGAAGGACCGCGGACGGGTAGTGGCCCGGCGGTCTGGAGCAGTCTGTCTCCAAACAACCAAGTCCCAATTGAAGGCAACAGTCCGACCGTTACAGAGAGACACTGCCACCGCCAGGGCACCAGTTTCTCAGGGCCAGCGCGCCTGCGGGCAAAGTAGGGCTCCTCCGGCCCATATCCAAGCCGGGGAGCGGGTTACCGGTGGGAACCCATAGCTACCAACACAGAAACATTAGGTGCAGGACAAAGGGACATCACCGTCACCTACTGGGAGAGCAAGTGCAGCCGTCCGTGGGAACCGTCTTTCCAGCCGTGTGTTTTACCGAGAACTGTGTCACCGTCTCAGGCTGAGTGAGTACCACAGTGCCGCAAGGCACAGCGCTGCCCCTGCGTCCCTGCGCCCACCAAGCCCTGCATCTCCCAACTCATCACTGGGCCCCGGGATCACCAACCCCTACCCACGGAGGGGCAACACAGCAACTGGCTGCTCCATACCATCCTTCCCGGGATCCCCATACAGAGCAGCGGTGGTGCTAACAAATCACCACAACCGTGGGTGGCATCACGGACAATAAACTATCCCAAATCCCAATCCCCTTTCACTCACGGGCGAGGAGCGCCGCTCGAGTCCCCGGGATCCGGCCCATCGCTCGAGCCACCGAGCAGCGGCAGCAGCAGGCCGCAGTGCCAGCCGGACCCAAGCAGCAGTGGGAGAGCGCGGCGTCCCCTCCTCCGCCCGCGACACCAAGGTAAAGGTCACAGACTACCAGGCAAGACCAACGGGCACGGGATCCAGGTGTGCTCCCTCCCAGCGGCAGCGGTGTTAAGAACTTTGGTTTACCACAGTTGTTGGTGCCAGCGTTATTGGACTGAGTGAGTACACAAGTGACCCTTACTGTCCCAACATCAATTCCCCGTCACCATCACCGAGTCCCGGGGCATTACCCCCACCCGTGGAGGGGTTAAAACACCTAGCTGCCCACGCCATCGCCACTGGGTACTCTCAATCGCAGCGGTGGTACTCCATATTACCACGCACCACGGGTGGCATCACGAACTTTAATCAAACAGCCCCGTGTAAATAGTCCCCCTTTTATTTGAGTGGCTGCACGACCCCGACCCCCGGGTCCGGAGACCCCTCGAGCCACCGTGGTTTCGGATCCGAACAGCCTGGCTGCTGACATGGGGGCAGCACACTAACAGTTACTAAATCTCATCCTACCTGAAGTAAAATAATACACAGTATGGACATACCTGTGAGCTGCTGTTGTAAAGTGCCAGGGATGGGCAGTCGTGGTTGAGGGTCATGGTCCTCAACCCACCACGGCACAGTACAGACACAGGATGCAGAGTGGTGTATGGAGTGGGTATGGAGGTGGTACCTGTCTGGGTCTCCATCTGGTTTCTCATGATCCCGTTCACTACAATCGGCCTTGCACACTGCAATTTCAGAGACGAATCCACCACTAGATAAACTTCAATACCTTTACTAAACAGTTGATTTACAGACAGTTTCCATTCCTTCAAGGCAGACTCTCCATAATTGTCAGTTACATACATCTGTTATGTACCGAGCCCGGCTTTACAGTTACGGCAACCAAGGGGCGGTTTATCCTCTCCTCTCTGACCCAATCATTAAGCATAATGGCTGGTCTGACGGCTTGGCTCTTTAGCAACGAGAGGACTCCTTCTGATGATGCCCCCGCTGTGCTAATGTTCCCACAGGTACTTATAGCTGCTAGCCTAAGAAAAGGGACACCCTCCTCCTTTTCTCCTTCTTACTGGAATTACGCCTCGCATCGGACAAGCTCACCCTTCACTGTATCCCCCTCTCCTTCTTCTTTTCTTCTCTGTCTTCTGTCTGTCACCTCCACACCACCCACTCTACTCTGCTTCATATGACCCTGCAGGTCCTTTCTCTTGTCCTACTCACTGTCACACTCTTTCCCTATCTGCATGTACCCGCAAATCCTCTGTCCTATATCTCCTCCTGTGCTGGGGACCGTCCTCCCCCTTTTAACCCCTGCCGTCTTGTCATTCCCTCTGCATTTCCTCACACTAAGGAACCAGTGACCCAGTGACACCTAGTGGCAGCTAGCCATATTACACAGCAGAACACGTGCAAAATATTACACAGTAAAACACAAGGATATACAGTATAAATACAGTAAATTACGATAAACCGATTCACCATACACATTCGGGGGCGGCAGGGCACTTGACACCATATTACACTGTATTTACCTGAAGAGGACTCCACCAACGAGTGACCAATGGGGCATAAAAAAGGGTCAGCTGTTGAAAAGCAACATTGCGAGGGTTCAATTCTGCTCTTCTCATTCAAACTAAACATTCGCCCATCCTAAGAAAATTTAGGCCATGAAACAAGTTCCCTTTCTGTACATTTCTGTACGAATATTGATTGCATCTGCGCGTAATTTGTAATAAATACAAATATTCATTTTTTATTATTGTGCATTTATAAGTACTAGTTAAAGGGAATCTGTCATCAGGTTTTTGCTCCCCCATCTGAGAGCAGCATAATGTAGAGACAGAGACCCTGATTCCAGCGATGTGTCACTTACTGAGCCTATTGGTGTCATTCTGATAAAATCAATGTTTTCTCTGCTGCAGATCAAGCAGTTAGGGTACGGTTCCACTTGCACATAGTGATAGGGGATACTCAGAACCGGGCCAATGGGGTCGCTTCTAGAGGTATCACGGTGGCGTTACCCAGTCTGTGATCCCAGGCTCCACAACAAAAGGGGAATATGTAAAGGGAGATTGTCTGTGACGCCACCCGTGGGTTGCGGTGATGAGATGGTGGCACCGACGCTGCCTCTGGGGACCGTGCCCGGGGCTGAAGGTGTGGGGCAGCAAGGTGGGATCCCCTCCACGGGTAGGGGAGTTGTAGTCCCGAGACCCAATTGGGAGTTGTGGTGGTGACCCGCCCCAGGGCCGTGGGGTACTCAGTTCCGGGTGTTGGTTAATGGGATTATGTCACGAGGGCCTGTGCCCGGTTCCGTGGCCCTGGTGGTCGCTGAAAGTCAGTAAATAATAAAAATAAAAAAATAAAATAAAATAAAAATAAAAAAAAAAGTATTTTGTGAAGCTACCTACGGTTCCAGTATGGTTATTGGGGCTGCAGGTCAGACTTCTGGGGTGATGGTTAGGCAGCCAGTTGTTTACGCTTCCCGTAGGTGAAGCAGGATCCCCAGGGCAGTTTTAGTAGTACACGGATATTTCTTCACAGCCTTTTCAACTGTCACTTTAGTACAGCAGCCTATGGCTCCTTAAATGAAGAAATTAAGTGCGTCACACCAATTCATTAACTCTGACCAGGTTTTACTTGCAGGTGTTATTAAAAATGGGTTCAGTTTCTGATGTGACAGTTTTTGGGTAATCTGGGAACAGTTCAGGATCTCTGCACCAGGTTAGTTGTGTGGCCTCCCTGCTGCGCTATATCTCTCCTTCGTACTAGGCTGCCTGTAGCTATACCTTGTCCCTCTCACTGTCTTCACTTGTATGGCAGGCGGCGGGAGCTTCTCTAAGGGGCACTGCTGTACTCACTGCGGTCCCTAAGCTCTGTTTAGCGGCTTTGCCTTCAGGTGCTGCTGCGGCCAGGAGATCTGCAGTCTCCCTGGCCTCCGGTCTTTATTGCTGGGCAGATTAGATCCCTCACAAACTCGGACGCCAGTGTCCGGTAATCAGCGCTGTTCCACGGGGATGAACCGATCTGGCTCCACCTCCCCGGTCACTCCTCTTTTGCCTCACTCCTGATCCCTCAGGCGGTCACACAGTTACTCGTACGGGCTAAGCACAGCCCTCTCCATTTTGATGTCTTCCCTCACTCTCTGCTCGCACAGTCTCCTTTTCTCCAACTGTCAACTGTCTTTTTTTTAACTCTGCCTCCAAACCTGGATTTCAAAGGGGACCTCACCTGAACTCGACTTGTAGAGCTCCCCCTCCAGGCTTGGAGTGGAAATGTTGTATGTGGGATTACCTGATGTGGAGATCCTTCCCTGCCCCAGGTACAGGTATATTTGTGGCAACTGAACCCTGGGGTGCCACAGTGGTGGCAGGGCTTGCAGGGATCAGCACACTTACAGTTCGGTTGTCCTGGTGTTGGATGAGGCTGCTTTCATGTGTAGGGTCAGGAAACACAGAGTCTGTTTTGTCAACCAACTTGCCAAATGGCCGGTCACCTTTGGCGGGTGTCTTCGGGTCCTACACCCAGATGTACAGCCAGGGCCCTTCTTTCCACACTCTCTGTCTGTCTCTTTCTTGTCTGGACTAGTCCATTTGAACGGCCCCCGGATTGGGTCCCTCTCCCAGCACCGGCGGGCTACAACCCTGTCCCGGTTGCCTCAGGATCCCCGCGACCGGATCTCCGTCGCCTGTGGCCTTCACTGCCACCTAGTCTGGAGAGCTCTAAGCTTCCCCTGTTAGTGCTTCACTGACTTCTCCACAACTGAACTGAATTCTGCTCTGTCACTTCCTTAGCTCCCCTCGCCCCTCCCTTTTTCCTGGGGAGAGGGTGAGTAGAGCCTGATTGGCTGGTGTACATCTGTGTGGGGATTGTGTAGCTACCAAGGAGGATTAACTCTTTCTGTGTCTACCTGGTTTTGCCAGGGAGTCACGATAGCGTCAAATTTGAGAGTATCAGAAGTGATATGCTAATGACACTCTGCTGCAAGCATCAGCAGAGGATCATGTGACTGTGATGCGATCATGTGATCATATCACAGCCACGGAGAAGAGGGAGTGACTTTCTCCCCATCTCTTCCCCGGCCTGTCTCTGCGTAGATTGCACTGCATTCGGATTATATGCGAGTGCAGTGCGAAGATTCACACGCTCCCATAGACTTGTATGGGGGAGCGTGAGCCGAGACTTGCTGCCAAACGCAGCATGCTGCGATTCATTTTGCATGCCGCTATGGCATGAGAAATCAATCGCAGATGGACACTGCCCCATAGTTTTGCACTGGTTCGAGTGCAATCCGATGTTTTATCGGATTGCACTCATCCGTGCAAAACGCAAGTGGAACCGTACCCTTATACACAGCTCATGAATATGCTGGACTACCTTGGCAGCACGTCACGTAGTCCTTTAATGATGATCTACTGCTGATTAAATTGTGATTTTATCAAAACTACACTAAGCAGCCCAGTAAGTGACACATCGTTGGAATCAGTGCCTCTGTCTCTACATTATGATCTCAGATTGGGTGGCCAAAACCTGGTGATAAATTCCTTTTAAATCAAACATTTAAAGAAGATGCTAATGATCTTTAGTTTATAAAATTAATCAAATGTGAGACAATGTATTGTAACTATATATTCTTTTAAAAAAAATATATGCATGAGGGAAAGAAAGGAAAAGTTTGTTTTCTGGAATTTAAATATTAATTATAATCATGTTCTCTCAGTAATGAAGCTAATTACATTAATAGGATGGCAAGGTACAGCAACTACACCATGTAGGTGGTGGTGTCCTGCTGCAATTAAATGAAATTTGGATTTGTTATCGCTTTTTTTTTTTTTTTTTTTTAAATTAAGCTCTTCTTAATATTGTAATGTACTGAAATAAAATTGACAATTCACAGCAAAACAATGACTCAGCTGGAGGCCCATTATCACCTACTCCAAATGGGCAGGATAATTATACAAAAAGCATAGCTCAGCGAAGGACATATACAAGCCATGTGGAACAGCGGAAAACTGTTCAGTTCAATCTAGGACAAGCCAAGGAGAGAAATGTGACAAAAAAGCTTCTCTTCTTCGCATATGACAGTGCCACAGCTTTACATTATGTGGGATCTTACACAGTTCTCAATTTATAGCCTGCTTGGAGGTGGAACATCTAGATCCTGGGAAATAATGGGAAATGAGTAGAAGGACCCAACTATTATAATTTACTGAATAATAATGAGGCATTTACATTCCGCAGAGGAGCCTTCGGGCCAGCCATGAACTGTGTCACGATGATTGGGGAGAAAACAGGGAAGAGGGGCTCCTAGACTGTTCCTCAGGCAAGGGGACCCTAATTATCTCTCATCTCAGAGTCACCTCTGAAGGTGAGGATGTCTGAGCCGCCTTCTTGGCCCTGCTCCTGACCAGCCCTGATCTTATACCCCCAACCCCTGGGGAGGGTTGGAGCAGGAGTGATAAAGCCAACAGAAATAGACAAATTGGTAGAAACCAAAGCTCGATCTCTCAATACACATGTAGTGGGTGCTCATAACCCCTACTAAAGGACCGGAAATGTTGTTAATAAAAATGTTTGTTGATATTGATGTTTAGTGTTAGGGCACCCCCTAGTGGCCGGGTGGGACGGCTGTTGCCACCGGGGAAGGAGGAGTCGGCTGGATGTCTAGGGAAGGTCTGTGTGTGTGTGAGTGAGTGGGATCCGGGACAGCAGTGTGTGAACATCGGTGGCAGTGTGTGTGAGCGGAACATCAGGGGACGCCGGAGCAACGGAGGGGAACGTAACCTCAAGGTCTGAAATCACTGGTGTGGGTCCGGTGTGTGTTTGACCTAGGAGTGGGAGCCCGGAGAAGCGGAGTACCAAGGGCATATCCCCATCAGAGGGCGCGTTTGGGCAGGTTGTCCCCAGCTCCACAGAAAGTGCCGGATTCTGCTGACCGGATTGTATTGTGCAAATAAATGTCATCTTTTATTATAACCAGCTTTTGCCTGAAGACTGTTTGTGCACCATCCGGCGAAGGCGCTGTCACACACTGCCCCACCAAGCTAGTCCCCAACATTGAAGGAGTGATGGAGCCAGGGGTGTGCCTTGAATTCACTGCTGCCACGACTACACAGCCAGAGGCGCCCCTGGCCCCTCACTTCATGTGGCGTAGTTGGCAGGATGCGAGTTCCCTGCCAGGGACCCACGAAGCTGGAGATCAGGTGGTGCCTGGGGCACAGGATCCCGACTACGGGAGAAGATTTCCAGTCCCCTGGTGGGAAGAGAACACAGTGCCCGCAGCGTTGGACCGGGCACAAGATGGCGGCAAGAGGGCCGTTATCTGTGAAGATAAGGAAAGGGCGCGAAGGGTTGGCGCCAAAAGAAGAGCCTGGGGCTGGCCGGTGCCGAAGAAGAGGTACAGAGTACTCCGCCCAAAGAGGGGAGGCGCCAGCTCCAGGGCATTGAGGAAGACATACGAAGTGGGCGGTGTTCGGAAGAAAAAGAAGTACCGCCGTGGAGGAGTCAAGATGATGCGTGAGGCTGGGGGAGGGATCTGTTTAAGAGCGGGAAACAAAGGCCCGCCTCCTCTCTCCTCAGTCTCAGCTTTGACGCCGCCGCCATTGTTAGTACAGCGATCGGAGACAGAGATGGAGACTTCCGGACAACCAGAAGAACTGGCCACCACCATGGCTCTGGTCAGTCTAGGCCGGGGGCGTCCCAAGTTTGCTGCCGCAAGCGAGGCATCCTTAGTAGACCTTCCGACCGGGCCGGGAGGTTCCACGCGTCCCGAGAAGGTGACCTGGAAGACCACGTGGGATGCGAAGACCGGAGGTACGATTACGGAGGTGCGGGCAACGTATGCCACCCAGCCACCAGTGAGAGACCGGATTCCGGGGATTACGTATTCCCCTTGGGAGACACCACAGCCTGGTGCCACCGCCGCCATACCTTCTGTCCCATCTGGGGAGCCGGCCGAAGTGCCTGCCGAGCGGCTGCAGAAAGACCACCTGGGCTTCGTTTGGGATCCGGTCATCGTCCCGTCCCCCGTACCGCACCCCAGAGCTCCGTCCCCAGTACCCGACCCTGTCCAAGAACGCCTGCTTGCCGAAACCATTGTCCGGGAAATGTTGTCCGGTCCCGGCGGTGAGGAGCTGGCCCTGCAATTCACCACTGGCATAGTGGTGAAGTTCAATCAGCAGGAGGGCTACGGGTTTATCCGCGAGGCAAACACCGGGGACGACTATTTCTACAATAGGGTTCACCTGGATGTGGAGGGCCTACCCAAGAGGCTCCATACTCTGTACCCGGGCGAGAAGGTCCAATTCCTACCGGACGCGGGAAGTCGCGGCCTGTTTGCCGTTGGTGTCACTCGGATGCCGACCGCCCGGGAAGCGGCCCAGTGGCAACAAGAGCTGGAGTGGGAGGAGCAGCAGGAACGGCGCCGGAGCCACCCAAAACCGGTACCGACCGCGGCCTCTCATTCCAGGCGCACCTTGGCAGCTGCACCGGAAGTACAAGCTGGCCCGACCGCTGACCCGGAGAGGGTTACCCCGGTGGTAGCGGTGAACCAGAGTGTGACCAATAGACCGGTCATAGTCCTAGACGTGCCGCAACCCACGCCACAACCACCCCGGGTAGCGACGCCATCACCCCCACCGGGAGCTGAAGAAGCTGTGCCAGCAGAGCCATCATTTGCCCCCGTGTCATTCCGGAGAATACGCCGCCAACCGGGGCAGTCCCTGGGTGCCTACATACAGGCACAGGCGGAGGAGTGGAAGCGGTCCTGGCCTCCGGAATAGATCTCCGCAGATATCCTGTTTGAAGACCGGTATCGTTCCTAGACCGGCAAAAGTTCTTGTTACAAAGGGTTAAAAGTTCTACGGGCCCGTTGCCCGCCACCTAAGACCGGGAGCGCTGTTGAGCCTCCGGGCGCCATCTAAGACCGGGAGCGCTGTTGAGCCTCCGGGCGCCACCTAAGACCGGGAGCGCTGTTGAGCCTCCGGGCGCCATTTAAGACCGGGAGCGCTGCTGCGTCTCCGGGCGCCACCTAAAGATCGGGAGCGCTGCTGAACTGGACTAAAGGGTTTTTCATGTTATGTGTGTTTTAAAGAAGAGCCGTGCCGGGAGGCTCGGATTTTAAGAGGGGAGGCATGTAGTGGGTGCTCATAACCCCTACTAAAGGACCGGAAATGTTGTTAATAAAAATGTTTGTTGATATTGATGTTTAGTGTTAGGGCACCCCCTAGTGGCCGGGTGGGACGGCTGTTGCCACCGGGGAAGGAGGAGTCGGCTGGATGTCTAGGGAAGGTCTGTGTGTGTGTGAGTGAGTGGGATCCGGGACAGCAGTGTGTGAACATCGGTGGCAGTGTGTGTGAGTGGAACATCAGGGGACGCCGGAGCAACGGAGGGGAACGTAACCTCAAGGTCTGAAATCGCTGGTGTGGGTCCGGTGTGTGTTTGACCTAGGAGTGGGAGCCCGGAGAAGCGGAGTACCCAGGGCATATCCCCACCAGAGGGCGCGTTTGGGCAGGTTGTCCCCAGCTCCACAGAAAGTGCCGGATTCTGCTGACCGGATTGTATTGTGCAAATAAATGTCATCTTTTATTATAACCAGCTTTTGCCTGAAGACTGTTTGTGCACCATCCGGCGAAGGCGCTGTCACACACTGCCCCACCAAGCTAGTCCCCAACATTGAAGGAGTGATGGAGCCAGGGGTGTGCCTTGAATTCACTGCTGCCACGACTACACAGCCAGAGGCGCCCCTGGCCCCTCACTTCACACACACACACACACACACACACACACATACACACATACACACATACACACATACACACATACACACACACAAAGCTATAACGACAATAAATGCTTAAGAGGTGGGAGGAAACAACAAGACAACAGGAGAACTCCCCAAGAGCTCCAAATACGCACAAAGCAATACAATCACCAGCAGGACTGGGACACAACAGCGCACAGATTGAGAGGCGTGAGAGTACTGGTACGTCCTTGGTCATGTCGGGGTAATCACCGCCAGCTGCTGTGGTGAGCCGGCAGTGATCCCTGCACAACTGCTCATTTTAATAGTAGGCACATGGGGCTAATAGGCAAGGGTGGATTTGCGATCCACCTGCGCCTGTTAACCACTTAGATTGCGCTGTCAAAATGTGACAGCGCAATTTAATTCCCCGCTGCCATTGGAGGCTAAGTGATGCGATCACAGGGAGCCAATCGTGCCATAGTAGCGACGGGTCATGTAATAACCCCTGTGAGGATCCCTGTATTTCCTGTCAAGAAGCATTTCTGCTGATTGAAGCTGTGCAGCTCTGATCAACAGAAATGCACAGGCAATCAGACACTGATAAAGTCCTCTAGGGGAGTAGTAAAATAAAGAAAAAATAAAGTAAAATAAAATTTTTAAAAATATGAAAAAAATAAAAAACTTAACAGTTCAACTCACCCCACATTCGCCCTATTGAAAATAAAAACAGTTAAAAAAATAATAAAAATATACACATATTTGTTATCGCTGCTTTCAGAAATGCCTTATCTATCAAAATATAAAATCAATAATTCTGATTGGTACACGGCGTGTCAGAAAAAAAAATTGTAAATGCCAAAATTACGTTTCTTGGTCACCACAAACTTTTTAAAAAATGCAATAACGGGCGATCAAAAAGAATCATCCGAACAAATATGGAATAATTAAAAACGTCAGCTCAATTAAATAAGCCATCACTGAGCCTCAATTCCCAAAAAAATGAAAACTCTACAGGCCTCAGAAAATGACGCCAAAAGCGCAATTCTTTTTTTGATAAAGGTCTGAATTTTTTTCAATCCCCTAGATAAATTTAAAAGTATACATGTTTAGTATCTACAAACTCATACCGATGTGAGGCATCATATGGACACATTAGTTTTACTATATAGTCAACATGGTGAATAAAATATTTCAAAAACAATTGTGCAATTGCACTTTTTTTTTAAATATCACTGCACTTGGAATTTTTTTCCCGTTTTCCAGTACACTATATGGTACGGTAACACAAATTATTTTTTTTTTCAAAAGTACAACTCGTCTTGCAAAAAACAAGTGCTCATATGGCAAAGTTATGGAAAAATAAAAAAGTTATGACTCTCGGAAGAAGGGGAGGAAAAAAACGAAAATGAAAAATGGAAAATCGCCTGGGAGTGAAGGGGTTCAAAAAAACGTATTATTTCTAGTAATCAGATACATACCAGCCTAAATGTAGGGCAGGGAAGTCCCATGTCAAGTGAACATAGCCTAATCTGTCTGCAAACAACAAACAATAAACAATGTGTTGGTCTTCTAAAGATAATAGAATAGAACACATCTCATGAAATTATTCACATTTCAACATGAGATGAACCATTGAGTTTCTTAGAATTTTTTATATTCTCTATGGAGTGACTGGGACACAATTCATTGTCCACTGATGTATTCACCTCTGAAAGCCTGAGGCTGTTCTGTGAACTCATGAACCACTAGAAAATTGTACCTGACATAGTTTAGATATGTGAAGCTGACACAACTATCAATCACGTCGTGGATATGCTCCAGATGCTGCCTGCAATATTATTCTAGCGATAATAGGCCAGGTAGATTTATACATTTCTCACCGCCGCTGCTACAGTGAAGGTTGCCAAAAGGAATTGAAAATAGCTTTCGGCTCCCAAACAAAATAAAAAAAATCCCACGTCCGGAGGGAGAGAAGGGAAGCGATGGTTTTGGCAGGGATTCCACCCACCTGAGAACACCTGCAGCTTCTAAAATCAGTGAAATAATGAATTGTATTCAAGCAACAACAAAACCTGGAGACATTTGGAAAATGCTAATCATGGCACGAAAAATGCCCTACATGAGAGGACACTGGATAATATTCATCAGATAAAATATGTGAATTGCTTCCTGATAGATGTGTCTTCAATTAAGGGTTGAGTTCCACTTGTGTTTTGCATATGTGGCGCCCTGGACAAGCCAGGACGTCACAGGTACTACAACAACACACCCCACACCCCGGCTAGGCACACCAAAGTCAAACAAAAATCCTTGTTGCCTCCCTCCAGGGGCTGATGTCCACACCAGGGGGTGGGCCAGGTGGTTGGCCCCACCCACCGAGGAGTTCACAGTCCTGGAGGCGGGAAAAGGAAGGAAGAGCAGGGAGAACAGTTTGAGAGTTGAGAGAGTGAAGTGGTAGCAGAGGAGACTGAAGGCGTCTGGGTGTGTGGCCCAGACGGAACAGCAAGGTTGGCAGGCGGTGGTGACCGTCTGCAGGAGAGGCTGATTGGAGTGAACTATAAGGACCGGGGACGGGCGGTGGCCCGACGGTACCGGATCGGGGAGCAAAGAGAAGCCAGCACCATTCGGCAGGGCTTACGGACCCCAACCAGGCTAGGAGTCGCCGTAAAAACTGGTCAAATCCGTTAGCGAAGCGAACCTCCGGGGTTTCCCAGCAGTCAAGACCCGATTGAAGGCAACAGCTCACATCGTAAAGGGAAACACAGTCACCGCCAAGGCTACAGTTCCCAGGGCCAGAGTCTGCGGGCAAAAGGGGCTCCCTCAGCATCCATCCAAGCTGGGGAGCGGGTTACCGGTGGGAAGCCATTGGAACTGTAAACACAACACAGGTGCAGGGAAAGGCAGTCACCATCAACCTACCGGGAGAGCTACCGCAGCCGTCTGTGGGACCCATCCATCCAGCCGTTTGTTTTACCGGAGACTTTGCATTCATCATTGGCTGAGTGAGTACCACCGTGCCGTGCGGCAGAGCGCTGCCCCCGCGACCCTGCACCTCACCAGGCCCCGTAACCCGCCTGCCATCCATCCCTACCCCTCACCGGGCCCAGGGACAACCAACCCCCTACCCACGGAGGGGAGAACCAACATCCAAGCTGCTCCCTGTCATCGCTCCCGGGATCCCCGTCCAGAGCAGCGGTGGTGTCACAACCTCACCACAACCGTGGGTGGCGTCACGGACAATATCCCTAAACCAAACCACCCCCTTTCACTCACGGGTGAGGAGCGCCGCTCGAGTCCCCGGGATCCGGCCCACTGCTCGAGCCACCACCTAGCAGCAGCAGCAGCAGCCGGACCCGAGCAGTGGGTGAGCGCAGCGTTCCCTCCTCCGCCCGCGACAACTTGGCGTCACAAACAGGATCTACCGCTCTGCCGTCTGGTAGAGGTGCGCCTTGTGACCGCTGGAGGTGTCCGGCCCGAAAATTTGAGAAGCCGCCATTTTGGACGCGAAAAGTCCCCGCTCGAGTGTCTTCCCGAGTAGTGGAGGCGCGAAAGCTGAAACCCCGCTCCTGTAGAGGAGGAGCCGGAAAAAGACTAAGGGGGACGCGGATGGAGAGATGGCGGCATCCTCGAATTGGAGCGCGGGAGTACCTGCTACTGGAGCGTCTAAGCTCTGGGGGAACCGAGGAGGAGTAGCCTTTGAAGACTGCGGCCCGGGTGAGTTCCCCACCGGGACCGCTGCGTGGCTGGAGCGGGAGCTAGGCCGGTTCTGCTTGAAGGTGAGGGCGCAGAGCCTGCAGCAACTGCTGGATTGGAAAGCGGAGATGCGCAGGATGGTTGCCGTAGTGGGGGCCCGTGAGCAAGGGGCCGCTGCGGCCGTGCCGCGTCGCGACCAGTCCACCCAAACTCCAGAACCAGCCCTGATTGCGTGGAAGCCGGGGGCCAGCACCACAGCCGGAGGTCCAGAGAGAATGCCGCTGATGGAGGAGGGGGTTCCGACCACGCTGCCCCCGCCACCGTTCTTAACGGCCGTCAGTGGTTCTGGACTGAACTGCCTGTGGAAGGAGAACCCGATGTACCGTCCGGTCCCCGAGTGGGCCGACCCCCTGCGGTGGTAGCCGCTTTAAAGTCAGCGTTCTGTCCGCTGCAAGTTGTCCCCGTTGGGACCACCAGTACAGTTTGAAAGTTTTAAATGATAAGTGAATCTACCGAAGAAGTAACCCGATTGAGGTTTTGATTGAACCGGCCGTTGCCGGAAACTGTTGTCCCCGTAGGGACTGTCTTTAATCCTTGCGTGAGGAACTGCTTATGGACAAGCCCGAGAACTTGCAGGGCAACCACAAACTTAGTGGAATGTAAATAAAAATGTGTTGGCTTGATACCGTTACCGCCTCCGGAGAGGCAGATTTGGGAGGATGGGCCTGGAGGAAAGTGATGGCCCAGGCCCACCACTACCGTAACCGGTGGCAATCCTCCGGGGGTTCAGGGGTCCCCATGGACGTGGGTCCCCTGAAAGAGACAGAACCCGCTCGGGCAGCCTGGTAATGGACTGGGGTCAAGGGGTGCTGCCCACTTCTTAGGGGCAGCATCAGGGCCAGGTTGTTTGGGTGGGAGAAGAGCGGAAGCCGTTACCGTTTGCAACGTTTAAGTACCGTACCTCCCGTTATGGGAAGATTCATGAAAATGCTTATGTTCCAATGTTTTATATGTTTTACATGTTTTTACCCTTTTCTACAGAAACAAAAAAATAAATCTGGTGATGGACGGGCAGCCCGCGGACAGTCTGCATTTTACTAAGGGGGAATGTGGCGCCCTGGACAAGCCAGGACGTCACAGGTACTACAACAACACACCCCACACCCCGGCTAGGCACTCCGAAGTCAAACAAAAATCCTTGTTGCCTCCCTCCAGGGGCTGATGTCCACACCAGGGGGTGGGCCAGGTGGTTGGCCCCGCCCACCGAGGAGTTCACAGTCCTAGAGGCGGGAAAAGGAAGGAAGAGCAGGGAGAACAGTTTGAGAGTTGAGAGAGTGAAGTGGTAGCAGAGGAGACTGAAGGCGTCCGGGTGTGTGGCCCAGACGGAACAGCAAGGTTGGCAGGCGGTGGTGACCGTCTGCAGGAGAGGCTGATTGGAGTGAACTATAAGGACCGGGGACGGGCGGTGGCCCGACGGTACCGGATCGGGGAGCAAAGAGAAGCCAGCACCATTCGGCAGGGCTTACGGACCCTGACCAGGCTAGGAGTCGCCGTAAAAACTAGTCAAATCCGTTAGCGAAGGGAACCTCCGGGGTTTCCCAGCAGTCAAGACCCGATTGAAGGCAACAGCTCACACCGTAAAGGGAAACACAGTCACCACCAAGGCTACAGTTCCCAGGGCTAGAGCCTGCGGGCAAAAGGGGCTCCCTCAGCATCCATCCAAGCTGGGGAGCGGGTTACCGGTGGGAAGCCATTGGAACCGTAAACACAACACAGGTGCAGGGAAAGGCAGTCACCATCAACCTACCGGGAGAGCTACCGCAGCCGTCTGTGGGACCCGTCCATCCAGCCATTTGTTTTACCGGAGACTTTGCATTCATCATTGGCTGAGTGAGTACCACCGTGCCGTGCGGCACAGCGCTGCCCCCGCGACCCTGCACCTCACCAGGCCCCGTAACCCACCTGCCATGCATCCCTATCCCTCACCGGGCCCCAGGACAACCAACCCCCCTACCCACGGAGGGGAGAAACAACATCCAAGCTGCTCCCTGTCATCGCTCCCGGGATCCCCGTCCAGAGCAGCGGTGGTGTCACAACCTCACCACAACCGTGGGTAGCGTCACGGACAATATCCCTAAACCAAACCACTCCCTTTCACTCACGGGCGAGGAGCGCCGCTCGAGTCCCTGGGATCTGGCCCACCGCTCAAGCCACCACCGAGCAGCAGCAGCCGGACCTGAGCAGTGGGTGAGCGCAGCGTCCCCTCCTCCGCCCGCGACACACAGACGAGTGCAATCCAATAAAACATCGGACTGCATTCACACAAGTGCAAAACTATAGGGCTTTGTCCATCTGCGATGGATTCCTCATGCAATATCGGCATGCAGAATGAATCACAGCATACTACGTTTGACAGTGATTCTTGGCTCACGCACCCATACAAGTCTATGGATGCGTGTGAAACCTCGCACTGCACTCACATGTCATCTGACTGCAGTGCGCCCTTCCTCTTCTCCGTAGCTGTGCTATGCAAGATCGCATCACAGTCGCGGGACCCTCGGCTGACACCCGCAGCAGAGGGTCATTAGAATATCGCTTCTGATGCTCTCACATCGGAAGCTATGCGCAAGTGGAACCGTACCCTAAGCCATAACATTTTCTTTAAGGCTGGAGTGATGCTTAATGCAGTATAAGGCCATGTGCACACATTGGTGAGGTTTTTTTTACCTCAGTATAGTGGAACCTTGGATTAAGAGTAACTTAGTTTGAGAGCGTTTTGCAAGACCAGCAAAGATTTTTACAAATTTGTAAATGGTTTAAGAGCAATGCTTTGCAAGAAGAGCAAATATGCACTGTGCACACTTCCGGTTCTGTCCTTTTATCGCGCTCTGACCCGCTCTGGAGGTAACTTTCTGTACATATGTACTGTATACAGTATACCATTGCACAGTACAGTATATACTATACAGCATATCTATCAATTTGCATTTGTGGATACAGTATTGTACTTTCTTTCTGCTAACCAGTGCAGCACATTGCTTATACTGTACCTCTCACACACCAACAATTCTATTGTAAGCTAAAGTGCAGTTTAATTTGTTTCATATGTTTTTTTACTGCACAGTATTTTGTATTAATATACTGTGATAATTTTATATGAATACAGGACATTATTGTGTATTACTGTAATAAGTTTGTATAAATACAGTAAATATTTTTGGGTTGTGGAATGAATTGTCTGTGTTTCAATTATTTCCTATGGGAAAGCTGTAAAGGAAGAGCCAATCTGGGCTAAAGTGTTAATGCCTTGTGAGAAAACAAAGTTTGAAACTTGTCGCAAGCAAAATGGAACGGTGTTTGAAACGTGTTGCAAGTAAAGTGTGTGCAGTTTTTAACTGCTATGGACTCATCCTTAATAACGTTGAACGTGGTACCACATAGTGTGCACCAAACGAGAAACCAGCCTGTGGCCGAAAAGTACTGGTGCAACAAGGTGAAACTTCCAGAAACACTCAACCACCCTTGTCTGTAGCATGCCATGGTGAGGACACAGAAACCCCTTCACCACGACTGCCACCCCAAGCCAGCTTACAGGGGCACTCCCTCCACCTGGAGAAAAAAACAGCCTTGAGGAGTGGACTATTAATCGGTAGGATAGTCTACATCAGGAAGTGGTCAACGTGGGAACCGTTAATGGTTTCACAAAAGACGCATGCTTTTTTTTAAAAGAAGAAAATAACATAAATGCTTATGTAAATGTGTAAAGTTCTTTTCTGAATATTTGATTCCGTGGTTTGACGAATGGGATGGAGGGAAAGATTAGGCTTTTTGGAGCAGACTAGTTCATGTATTGTAGTTGTACATTTTCCCCTCCCCTTTTATTCTTTTGCATCCCTCTATTGAACTTCATGGACATTTGTCTTTTCTCATCCGTATTAACTATGTAACTATAAATGTGACCAGCAATTTGCTGCGATGCAAGGGTTGGAAGAGATTAAACCCTTGATAGACTAAACTGGCAGTGTTACATTTGCGATCCTAATGTTACGCAGCCATATGTATTTGTGTAGCCCTATCCTAACAATCCATAGCCAACATTTGATGACTTCATCCATGTTGCCTTCACCTTAAATCAAATGGGATTTGGAGTTTAACAGTATGATAAACATCAATGTAATGTTTCCTTGACATGTCCGTAAATGATACTTGATACTTATTGACATCACATTCTATAGTCAGAATTTGATTATATATTATACAGAAATGAGGGCTCCTGCACCCTGCTATCTTTAGATATGTTTTGTAGGGCATTCATTATCGTGGGTAAACTATGGACTGGCTGACATGTCATGTTCCTCCAATGTTAGACTCGACAACAGCTGAACACAGTTTTTTACTGTACTTTATTCTGTGACGCCCTGCAAAACCAGGTACTCACAGATGACTGTACCTCCCACCAAGGGTACAGGAATCGCCTCCTCCTTGGGAATTAACACCACACATCCCACACATAGGAACATCAGCCACAAATCCTAGTCGCCCCCCCATGACAGCCAGTACACACCAGTGGGCGGGACCAGCCGGATGGGAATGCCCACCTAGGGGTCTTGAGGTGATAAGGGGTGGGAACCAGTCAGTTGAAAGTTGAAGGTTGGAGTTTGGAGAGTGGAGTTGGAGGAGAGCAGACAGAGTCAAACAGTGAGGAGTCTGCAGTGTGGTCAGGGTTAGAGCTTTTAGACCACGGGAGGACTGACTAGGTGGCAGACAGCAGTGTAGGGCCACAGGTGACGGAGATCCGGTCACGGGAGACCTGATGAGGACCGGGGCAGGGTTGTAGCCCGCCGGTACCGACAACGGGAATCCAGTCTGGAGGCCATGCACAGGCGGGGTACCTGGACACTAGGACGAGGCAAGCTTCAGGCCCCTTGTTAATTAACCAGTGGGACAAGGTATAGGGTGTCCGCCAAGAACCCATTAAATCCCACGGGTCAGAGTTTGTGGGCATCGGCTCCCTCTGCGTACAAAGCTGCAGGGGAGCAGATTTCTCCCGTTCGAAGCGGGTTTAATCAACACACAGCAAGACACAAGTGCAGGAGGAAGGGTTTCTACCTTGCCAACCCGTGTGCGGGACCAGCACACCCCTCCAGAGGCAACCGGCATCCGGCCTTGGTTTACAATACAGAATCTGTGTGGATCCTTCCTAATTGTGAGTACACCGGTGTCATCCGGTCCGACCTGCCGACAGCGCCCCAGCACGGCTCTATACCTACACTCGGGCCCAGGGACTACACCTCCCCTACCCGTGGAGGGGATACCACCTTGTTGCCCCCACACCATCGGTCCCGGACACCGGCCCCGAGAGGCAGCGGCGGTACCACCATCCCATCACCGCAACCTACGGGTGGCGTCACAAACAATCTCCCCTGTAAATACTCCCCTTTTTCACTGTTGCGAGGACGGGCGGTTGCACGAGCCCCGGGTCCGGTCAACACTTGAGCCCCAGACACGATCCCAGATCCGAGCGTCACTTGAGCAGCCCCAGTTGCCGCAGCGGAGGCGGCACCCATCCGCGACAATTCCAGCTGATGAAAAGCAGTTTAATACATACCTCAGCCGCTACAGATCTTCTTTTTTAAAAGAACAATGAGAGTGCATGGCAAAATCAGTTGCATTCATCTGAATGGGGTGGTTTTGGTGCCAAGCACATTGATTTCTGGAATTTGTATTCAGATAAATGAGAGTTGCAAAAATTTTTGCCACACATCTGCCATGTGTGAATAATCCCTAATAATCTTTATAATAGGGGGATAAATTATCCCATGTAATAATTATTGTAATGCAAATTAGTAATATTTTAAAACTGGTTCAAAACTAAAGCCTTTTTCCATTAACTATGCATTGTTTCCAGATTACCATATATCAGTATATTTATTACTCCAATACCCTTTGTCATTAAATAAATTAATACAATCATGGAATAGTAGAGTTGGGAGGGACGTCAAGGGCCATCGGGTCCAACCCCCTGCGAGTACAGGTTTTCCTAAATCATCCCAGCAATATTAATACATTAATACAATATTAAGTAATACTATAACACTTTTAATACAATATGCAAAATGCTGACAAATCACACCTTTGAACAATTACAATACTATCATTGGTCAAAAGTTTAGACAACTATTTTTCCTAATTTTTGTTGCTCTTATTGGAATATGCACATTGTAGATTCAGACTGAAGGCTGAAAAATCTCAGGGGAGCATGTATGGGAACAGAGAGTAAAGAAACACATGAAACAATCCATAATTTGTGTTAAACCTAAAGCCTGCTTTACACGTTGCAATTTCTCATACGATATCATATGCGATTTGCAACGCCCCCATCGTTGTGCAGCACGTTCAATTTGATGCACATAACCCCCGTCACACATACTTACCTACCATACGACCTCGATGTGGGCGGCGAACGTCCACTTCCTGGAGTGGGAGGGACGTTTGGCGTCACATCGACGTCACGCGGCAGCCAGCCAATAGAAGCGGAGGGGCGGAGATGAGCGGGACGTAAACATCCCGCCCACCTCCTTCCTTTTCGCATTGTGGGCCGGGAGCCGCAGGAGCAGGTGAGATGTGTTCATCGTTCCCGGGGTGTCAAACACTGCGATGTGCGCTACCCCGGGTACGATGAACAATCTGACGTTCAATTCGTCAGGAATGAACGACGTGCGTGCGATGAACGGGTTTTCGTTCAATCGCAATTGCACGTCGCTGTCACACGCTACAACATACCTTACGATGCCGGATGTGCGTCACTTACGACGTGACCCCGCCGACTCATCGTAAGATATCTTGTAGCGTGTAAAGCAGGCTTTAGATTAGTTTTAGCTGGGTATTTTGACAGATAGCCAAACCCATCATTAAAAATAAAGCATATACTGATATAAATTGGTTAAAATACAACCCTTAATTGGTATACCTTAAAATAGAAAAAACGCACAATATGCAAAAAGTGATAAAAATAAGCCTACTGGTAAAGCCCACAATGAAGCCTAAAGGGGGCTTTACACGCAGCGACAGCGCTAGCGATGTCGCTGGTGAAAGCACCCAACTCCGTCGTTTGTGCATCACGGGCAAATTGCTGCTCGTGGCGCACCATATCGTTAGGAGCCATCACACGGACTTACCTGCCTAGCAACGTCGCTGTGGCCGGCGAACCGCCTCCTTTCTAAGGGGGTGGTCCGTACAGCAACGTCTCTAAGGGGCCGGCCAATAGAAGAGGGGGGGCGGAGATGAGCGGCTGTAACATCCCGCCCACCTCCTTCCTTACTCATTGCCGGCGGCCGCAGGTAAGCTGTAGTTCGTCGGTCCCGAGATGTCACACATAGCGATGTGTGCTGCCTCAGGAACAACGAACAACCTGCATCCTCAGCAAGCAACGATTTTTGGAAAAGGAACGACGTGTCAATGATGGACGATTTGGTGAGTATTTTCCATTGTTAACGGCCGTTCGTTGGTGTCACACGCAACGACATCGCTAACGATGCCGGATGTGCGTCACGGAATCCGTGACCCCGGCGATATATGTAGATACGTCGTTGCGTGTAACGGGGCCTTTAGGCCTCTTTCACACATCCGTGAAAATCACTCAAGTTTTGCACGTGTAAAAGGTGCGTATGGCCCTCCGTGTGCTGTGATTTTGGCACATGAATGATCTCCGTGTGCTATTTGTGATAACACACGGAGAGGAGGAACTTTCTGCTCACCTGTCCCGGTCCCTGCTGTCCATGGTGCTGATGTCTTCTGCTCTGCGGTCTCCGGCCCTGCTGGCTCCCCTCTGCTGCTGCTGCTTCCGGTCCTCGTGCAGTGAATATGTGATGAGCATGATGAGCGGGGGTCGGAAGCAAGTGACAGCAGCGGCAAAGACAGCAGGGCTAGAGAAGGTGAGTATGGAAATTCATTTTATTTCACAGATACGTGATTTTGTCATGTGTCACATTCATGTCACACAGAGCACATCTGTGTGGTCCGTGTGATACCCATGCTACCAGAGAAAAATGGACATGTCTATGTGTGGAGCACATGGACACATGTATGCTCCACACGGACACATGGTCCATGTGAAAACACGCACGTGTGCGCAGACCCATTGATTATAATGGGTCAACAAGTGCCCATGTCTCCAGTACGTGTGAAAACGGACGTCACACGTACCGGAGACACGGATGTGTGAAGGGGGCCTAAGAAACTCCATGTGAACATGGCCTAATATGCCTGAACGCAGGACAAAAATACAGTGCAGTGAATAGGGTACAATACGGACCACGTTGTGACATATGAAGCCCACTAAACAAGACCACCACTTCAATTTTAACGTATTAATTGTCCATGTGGAGCCATAATTAAAATAAAAAATTGTAATTTTTAATATGAAAATTGGAATGTATTTATTAAAAAAAAAAAAAAAGCTTGGGAAAACATGTCATTTTTGGCAGCGGCTGAAATTATAAATTATTTAGTGAGAATTATTATATTTAGCCCAAAAAAATACTTGCTTAGAATGAGATACTGGGAATATGGAAAGGGTTACAGCGATGCTGACATGGAAATACTGCATCAGCAGAAACAGGGCCGTCCATTGTTAAGTGTGCGGAGAATATTTAATGCTTCAGTCTCCCCGGAAGGATGTTTAGTCCTTTATTTTATTTATTTATTTTGCTTACTGGCAAAAATATGTCAAAGTTATTCCAGCTGATAGTTGTCAAGGAAACGATGACATCACCTGAGACATAGTGATATAGAAAATTCTAATGACTGGGGACTGGTTGCTAGGAGATCTGCACTAGGCAAATCATTGGGCAGAAAGCCAAGGGAATAAAGTCTACATGAAACACACTGTACATTCGTGCCGTACAAAAGGATTGCGATTACTTCCCGGGAAACATTACCAGAAAAAGTTTTACCATTCTGACACCTTAAACAATTCATTGTCTAGACAGGCTTCCTACATTCGTTCGTCTAGTCCTGTATGTGCACGCCTCATACCATACACAAGTTGTTTCGTCATAAAATAAAAAAAAACAATTTTTTGCCAGTTTCCAAATGTTTTCCAGATTTATGCTGCAAACATAAACCAATAAAAGAAGAGATGCTTTTATTTACGGCACATCCCAACATTTGCATCCTCATGAACAAGATACTTTTAAGCCTTTCTTCCAATCTGCTAATTTGCAAGTCCAAATCCATTTTAAAGGGGCTTTTGGGTGCAATTTTTGCTCTTACTTAAGTGCATGTTTTTATTGCAACATTTTCTTTTAGTTGGGTTTTATTTAAAAAAAATTGCACCATTTGCCTTACAGAGCCTCTGCTTTGGCACAGGTTATTTCTGGCTCCAGAATGGACTAAATGATAATCGGTCAGTGAGCTCATTCTGATAAATCCAATAGGAGCGTTTGAAGCTCTTTTATCTGTTTTTTATTACACGTGCATCTCAATAAATGAGAATATCATCAAAAAGTTAATAGAGGGAGAGACAGGCAAACAGACAGACAGACAGAGAGATAGAGAGAGAGAGAGAGAGACAGACAAAGAGACAGAAAGAGAGATAGAGAGAGGGACAGACAGAAAAAATAGAGAGAGACAGACAAAGAGAGACAGACAGAGAGATATACAGAGAGATAGCGAGGGAGACAGAGAGAGAGAGAGAGAGATAGAGAGGGTGACAGACAAAGAGGTAGAGAGAGAGAGAGACAGGGAGATATGTCGCGGGCGGGGAGGAGGGTGTCAGCACACCGCGCTCACCCCTTCTGCTCGGGTCCGGCAGCTGCTCCTGGTGGCTCGAGCTGTGGGCCGGATCCCGGGGTTTCTCGAGCGACACTCCTCGCCCGTGAGTGAAAGGGGGTGTTTATGGTTGGGTGTGGGGATTGTTATAGTTCGTGACGCCACCCACGGTTGTGGTGATTGCACCACCGCTGCTCAGTGTGGGGGTCCCGGGGATGGTGATGCAGAGCAGCCAGGTGTTGTGTTGCCCCTCCGTGGGTAGGGGTGGTGATCCCGGGGCCCGGTGATGGGATGTGAAGTGTAGGGCCTGGAGGGCGCAGGGACGCGGGGGCAGCGCTGTGCCTTGCGGCACTATGGTACTCACTCAGCCTGACACACGGACACAGTTTGTACGGTAAACCAAACGGCTGGTATGACGGTCCCACAGACGGCTGCACCTGCACTCCCGGTAGGTGACGGTGATGTCCCTCTTCCTTGCACCTTGGTTTGACCTGTGGTATCGGTGGATTCCCTCCGGTTACCCGCTCCCCGGCTGCAATCTGGGCCGGAGGAGCTCTACACTTTGCCCGCAGGCGCTGGCCCTGGGGAAACTGGTGCCCTGGCGGTGGCGGTGTCTCCCCGGTTCAGGTTGGGCTGTTGCCTTCACTCGGGACTTGGTTGTTGGGGGAGCTGCGTCCCCGTCACTGACGGATTTGGCAAATCTGGCGACTCCTAGCCTTGCCGGGGTCCGAGAGGCCCCTGCCCTGGTGCTGACTGTCCTTCGGAACACTGCTCCAGACCACCGGGCACACAGCCAACGGGGTCCTTCCAGGAACTTCCAAACGGTCCCTCTCCAGACAGTCACCGCCGTTGCTGACCTTGCTGATCTGGCCCTCACAAAGCTGGACCATTCAGGCTGTCCTTCTCTTCTGTCACTTTACTTGCTTTCCTCCTTTACTACTTTCACTTTCACTTTCTTAACTCCTCTCCTCCCTGAGCTGAACTCTGTTGTTTACTCAAGCTCGTCCCTGAGCTGACTGCACTCAAGCCCTGCCTGGGCTAATCTGCCTGGTTACTTCCTGCCTCCAGAGTTGTGAGCTCCTCGGTGGGCGGAGCCAACCGCCTGGCCCACCCCCTGGTGTGCATCATCAGACTCCTGGAGGAAGGCAACAAGGATTTGTAGGTTAGCTGTGATGTGCCTACCTGGAGTGTGGGGTGTGGTGGTGTTGTGACCTGTGTCCCCTGGCTTGCCCAGGGCGACACAGATAGAGAGAGATATAAAGAGAGAGACAGACAGGGAGATATAGAGAGGGACAGACAGAAAAAATAGAGACAGACAGAGAAATAGAGAGAGAAACAGACAGAGAGATAGAGAGAGACAGAGAGAGAGACACAGAGAGATAGAGGGACAGACAGAGATAGAGAGAGAGATATAGAGAGACAGATAGAGAGATAAAGAGGGACAGACAGAAAAAATAGAGACAGACAGAGAGATAGAGAGAGACAGACAAAGAGATAGAGAGAGAGAAATATAGATAGGGACACAGAGAGACAGAGAGATAGAGACAGACAGAGATAGAGAGAGATATAGCGAGAGACAGATAGAGAGAGATATAGAGAGAGACAGAGAGACAGAGAGATAGAGAGAGAGACAGAGACAGAGAGACAGACACAGAGAGATAGAGGGACAGACAGAGATAGAGAGAGAGACAGAGAGATAGAGACCGAAACTGGGAGAGAAAGAGAGAGACAGTTACTATCCCAGGCAATGCTGGGTACTACAGCTAGTATATTATATGGAGTTATTACACACAGAGGGATATATTTCAAGTGTTTATTTCTGTTAGTGTTGTTGATTATGGCTTACAGCCAATGAAAACCCAAAAGTCATTATCTCACAAAATTAGATTATATAAGACCAACTGAAAAAAATGATTTTAAATTCTGAAATGTTGGCGCCTACTGAAAGTCTGTACAGTAACTGCCTCAATACTTGGTCGGGGCTCCTTTTGCATGAATTACTGCATCGATGTGGCATGGATGCGATCAGCCTGTGGCACTGCTGAGGTGTTATGGAAGCCCAGGTTTCTTTGATAGAAGCTTTCAGCTCACCTGCATTGTTGTAATGACTCTATAAAATATGTGTTTCCCTTTTTCTATTGAATTGCTTAAATAAATTAACTTTTTGATGATATTCTAATTTATTGAGATGCACTTGTAGCGCCTCTCCGCAGATATATGGCCACAGACCCACATCAAATTTGAATTTACAGGGAAATAAAGAGCCTATAAAATAAAACTATGCAATAGTTTTAATAACCCACACTGGAAAAATAATTTTTAGACCCAAACTTAGGCATTTAAATAAGAGAAAAACTGTCCCCAGAGGTGGACAAACCCAGGGGATGTCCTGTCTAAAATGAGAAGTCTGCAGTCACTCTATTTTGTCTGCCCCATTTTTAGGGTTTTGTGTGAAATTATGTCCAACTTGCCTTTTTGTCCTCTGTTTTTTTTTGTGTTGTTTTAAGACACACAAAGGAAAAAGTGTAATTGCAATAATGTTCTGGGAGAAATACTTTATTTTCTAAAACAATTTCAAGGGTGCCAACACTTTCAGCCATGACTCTATATTACACACTCAAGTCTGATAGATATACCCACACACTGCTATTCACACATACTTAGCTCTGCTATACACACCCAGTTCTGCTATATACACATACTTAGCTCTGCTATACACACCCAGTTCTGCTATACACACATACTTAGCTCTGCTATACACACCCAGTTCTGCTATATACACACTCAGCTGGTCTATACACACACAGCTTTGCTATATACACACAAACACACTCAACTCTGCTATGGTATATATAAACACACACACACACACACACACACACACATCTTTGAGCATGAGACTACATTCATTTTATAGACAATCCTATTAGCTATCTCATACATAAATTTGACAACTACTTAGATTCTTGTCATGTCATTGCATTGTTACTGTTTTGCTCATTATTTTGTTAGTACTTTATAAATCCACCTTTGGCATTCGATTCTGTCTGAATTCTTCTGGCCATTCTCTCGATCCCATGTCTCTTTTACATGTTCCCAATATTGGCACATACTGGTCCACTCACTTGTTTGTGTATACAGCTTTTCCTTCAACTATACTTTCAAGTGTTTGATTGGGTTGAGTTCTGGAGAATCCAGCACCTCTACTTCATTGTCATTGAACCATTTCATTATTAATCTCGATGTATACTTCAGGTCCTTCTCCTGCTGGGACACTATGTCGTCCTTTTCATACCCATAGTACTCAAGTGTATGAAGTAACTCGTCTTGCAGTGTGGGGGGGGGTCAGGGTTATGCCCACCCCTGCAGACGTAGCCGGCACACTGGTGGTCTATGTCTAATGTAATAATATGCATGTGTATTGTATAAAAGGCCACCAGGTGGCGGTGTGGTAGCACGGCTGTCCTGGCACCTGGGTGAGCAGGGAAAGCGTTAAGGAAGAGGAGGGAAGCAAGACATATAAAAAGGTGAGATAGGAAGTAGAGACAGGAGAGTCCCCCAGTAACAGTGGCATACAGAAGCTCCCTAGGTAAATTCTGACTCTAAGGGTCACCCCCATGATCACGGACACGCGGGATCCTGAAAGGGATTGGCTAACTGCATCCCCAGAAGTGGGATATAGTCCGGTCAGTCGAGGGATTTGTGTCTGATTCTTCCTGGCTCAAAACACCTGAAGATTCATTCCACGAGACTGAAGGTCAGTTGGTCAGTTGCGCCATCAAGGAGAAGGGTATGTCTGGTTCCTAGCCTGAGCTTGGATGGGGGAGTGCCATCATGTGTGGTACTTCATGTGTGCAAGCAGTCCCTGTGGGTGGGATGAAGTGGCCCAAAAGACTTTATAATCCGGTTGATGCTAGAGTGACGTTGACTGGAGGAAGGAGGTGCCTAGCGATGTCTTATGGAATCTAGATGCCAAAAGGACAGACAGCTGTGACATTTCATACTAGAATGGAGTGTAGAAGGAACCTTAATGGGACATGTAACCTTAATGGGAGCTGGTGGGATGCGGACTGAAGTAATATAAGAGTTGAAGAGTAATAAAGACAGTTTGTTTAAAAGAAGAATTCATGCCTCGGTTTTATTGACTGTGAGCAAGAATGCAGTGTCACGTGGACTGTTGCGGAATTGTCATGTGAGTGGTGTGGCAACGGGGAGGCATGGGGTTAGCAAGCGGCTGCACTGCGGCCTATTGACCCCTCCACACACGATTACCACTGTTTGCCCCGTGCCAACCCCGAACCACAATAGGATACTCACATATAGATCAGCTTTGAGATCACCATCAATACTGGTCAAGTATCCAACGCCCTTGGCTGGAAAACAACCCCATATCATCAGGCTTCCTCCATCGAATTTGACAATTCCCGGTATGCTAGGGCCATGATGAAGGCATATTGTGTGCTGAAATGCGTTGTCTGTTACTGACCGCTATACATGTAACTGCTTGCTGACAATGTGTATTGGGGCTAACTTTTAAAGCAACTATATTAAAAGTTATATTTTATTGAAAATGAACGAAGTCATCTTGCCTGAATAATCTGGAGTGACTAGCTGGATCCAATCCCCTGTTCACCTAAGAAAATAAAAAGGTGTATATGTCAGTCCTACGTACAGAAGTTGAATCCTTACATTTTGGATAATGTATATATTCCAATTAATATCCCAATATATGAAAACATAGAAGTTTCACAAAAACAGCTGCAGGAAAAATGAGAACATTAGAGTTTGTACATTTTGTTTCCAAATGGGGACATTTCTATTTTATGATCCACCTTGTAAATGACATGCTGGAAAGTTAGTAAAAAAAAAAAATAAAAAATCAAACATCTGCAGAAAATTTGACCTGATGAATAATTTTACAGGGTGAGGAGAGGCACAAACCCTCCCAGGATCTAAGTATTGAATATCATGTTCTTGGAATCTGCATTATTTTTGAATTATTATCAAATATTCCTAACTTTATGATGCCATGGAAACTATTATGATAAAATTAACACATAGTATAAAGAAAAAAGTCCATCTAGAGGCTAAAAAAGAGGGGGAATAGTGTTTATACGGTTACCGAGTCAGTGATATAAAACAGAGGATAGTTATTTACTAGTGATGAGTGAGCGTGCTTGGCCTTGCTCGTTACTCGATTGAGTATCAAGGAGCTTGGCACTCTCAGTACTCGGCCGAGTATCGGGGGTGCTTGAATGTCATGCTCGAGTCCACACCCCGCATGTTTCTCATCTGTTTTTCAGTCACTAAACATATATGAGCTGCCTGCCAGTTATGGTAATACCATAGCCATGTTGGCTACTGGCATTACTGTGATTGGCTGGCCGCATAGCATTATCAGATCTATATAAGAACTGGTGACTCCATGCTCCATTCATTGTACCCAGAGATAGTGTAGGGAGTAGAGTTGAGCGCGGTTCGTGGTTCGTGGTTCTCCAGTTCGCGGCTCGAGTGATTTTTGGGCTGTTCGAGATCGAACTAGAACTCGAGCTTTTTGCTAAAAGCTCGATAGTTCTAGATACGTTCGAGAACGGTTCTAGCAGCAAAAAGCAGGGCTTTTTACAGCTACAGTGAGCAGGAGCCATCGCTGGCAGCCTGCCACAAGCTGGTAACCAAGATAAGCATCGGGTATCCAAGCAAAGCGCTTTGGTTAGTAACCCGATGTTTATCTTAGTTACGTGCAGGAAGCCCACACTTTCCCGCTCAGCTCGCTCCACCCCCTCCTGCCCGCGGCATGTACACATACATACACATACACAAACACACACACACACACATCCACCCCCCCCCCCCCGCCCGCCCGCCCGCTCGCTCGCTCGCTCAACTTACCTGCGGTGATGAAGTCCCGCCATCCCGACCTCAGCGCTGTCACTGTCCTCCATGGCCGCCGCTTGTCACATCACCTATCGCTTCCGACCCGAGACTGACACTGGCGGTGACGTCACGGACCTCTCGCGATACTTGATGTGAAGGCGCCGGTCATTGACCTCAGTGACAGGGGCTGTCGGCAGTGCTGGAGATCAGCGCAGGTAATGTACCTCACTGACAGCAGCACTTGTCACCCCCCTGCAGTGACCTGGGCTGACCCATTGATGTTAGCTCAGGTCACTGCACTGCTCTCCCAGCCAATGGGGAACATCCTGCTCTTCATTGACTGGGACAGTGTGCATCGTCATGGCAACCCCTTGGATTACACCAGACCTGGATTTGTTTTTCAATCTAATAAATTGGTTAAAGAGGGAATGTTTTGGGGAGTGTTTTTTCAAATAAAAATGTGTTTGTCGTGTATTTTTTTTTTATTACTGACTGGGTTGGTGATGTCGGGTATCTGATAGACGCCTGACCTCACCAACCCCAGGGCTTGATGCCAGGTGACATTACACATCTGGTATTAACCCCAAATATTACCCCGTTTGCCACCGCACCAGGGCGCGGGATGAGCTGGGGCGAAGCACCAGGATTGGTGCATCTAATGGACGCGCCACTTCTGGGGCGGCTGCGGCCTGCTATTTTTAGGCTGGGGAGATTCCAATAACCATGGACCTCCCTAGTCTGAGAATATCAGGCCCCAGCTGTCTGCTTTACCTTGGCTGGTGATCCAATTTTGGGGGACCCCTACGTGTTTTTTTTTTTAATTATTTATTTAATTTAAAATAACAGCGTGGGGTGCCCTCCGTTTTGGATTACCAGCCAAGGTGAGGTTGCCAGCTGTGGTCTGCAGGCTGCAGCCGTCTGCTTTACCCTAGCTGGCTACAAAACTAGGGGGAACCCTATGTCATTTTTTTTTCATTTTTTTGGCTAAATACAAAGCTAAGCACCCCTTAGTGCCACATGAAAGGTACCAAAGGGTGTTCCACTTTTTCTCCATTTTTTTCTCCACTTTCTCTCCACTTTTTCTCCACTTTTTCTCCATTTTTTTCTCCACTTATTCTCCACTTTTTCTCCTCTTATTCTCCACTTTTTCTCCTCTTATTCTCCACTTTTTCTCCACTTTTTCTCCACTTTTTCTCCTCTTATTCTCCACTTTTTCTCCACTTTTTCTCCACTTTTTCTCCATTTTTTTCTCCACTTTCTCCACTTTTTCTCCACTTTTTTCTCCACTTTTTCTCCTCTTATGCTCCACTTTTTCTCCTCTTAATCTCCACTTTTTCTCCACTTTTTCTCCACTTTTTCTCCACTTTTTTCTCCACTTTTTCTCCTCTTATGCTCCACTTTTTCTCCACTTTTTCTCCACTTTTTCTCCACTTTTTCTCCACTTTTTCTCCTCTTAATCTCCACTTTTTCTCCTCTTATGCTCCACTTTTTCTCCACTTTTTCTCCACGTTTTCTCCACTTTTTTCTCCACTTTTTCTCCTCTTATGCTCCACTTTTTCTCCACTTTTTCTCCACTTTTTCTCCACTTTTTCTCCACGTTTTCTCCACGTTTTCTCCACTTTTTTCTCCACTTTTTCTCCTCTTATGCTCCACTTTTTCTCCACTTTTTCTCCACTTTTTCTCCTCTTAATCTCCACTTTTTCTCCACTTTTTCTCCACTTTTTCTCCACTTTTTCTCCACTTTTTTCTCCACTTTTTTCTCCACTTTTTCTCCTCTTATGCTCCACTTTTTCTCCACTTTTTCTCCACTTTTTCTCCACTTTTTCTCCTCTTATGCTCCACTTTTTCTCCACTTTTTCTCCTCTTATGCTCCACTTTTTCTCCACTTTTTCTCCACTTTTTTCTCCACTTTTTCTCCTCTTATGCTCCACTTTTTCTCCACTTTTTCTCCACTTTTTCTCCTCTTATGCTCCACTTTTTCTCCACTTTTTCTCCATTTTTTCTCCATTTTTTTCTCCACTTATTCTCCACTTTTTCTCCTCTTATTCTCCACTTTTTCTCCACTTTTTCTCCACTTTTTCTCCTCTTATTCTCCACTTTTTCTCCACTTTTTCTCCACTTTTTCTCCATTTTTTTCTCCACTTTCTCCACTTTTTCTCCACTTTTTTCTCCACTTTTTCTCCTCTTATGCTCCACTTTTTCTCCTCTTAATCTCCACTTTTTCTCCACTTTTTCTCCACTTTTTTCTCCACTTTTTCTCCTCTTATGCTCCACTTTTTCTCCACTTTTTCTCCACTTTTTCTCCGCGTTTTCTCCACGTTTTCTCCACTTTTTTCTCCACTTTTTCTCCTCTTATGCTCCACTTTTTCTCCACTTTTTCTCCACTTTTTCTCCTCTTAATCTCCACTTTTTCTCCACTTTTTCTCCACTTTTTCTCCACTTTTTCTCCACTTTTTCTCCACTTTTTTCTCCACTTTTTCTCCACTTTTTCTCCTCTTATGCTCCACTTTTTCTCCACTTTTTCTCCACTTTTTCTCCACGTTTTCTCCACGTTTTCTCCACTTTTTTCTCCACTTTTTCTCCTCTTATGCTCCACTTTTTCTCCACTTTTTCTCCACTTTTTCTCCTCTTAATCTCCACTTTTTCTCGACTTTTTCTCCACTTTTTCTCCACTTTTTCTCCACTTTTTCTCCACTTTTTTCTCCACTTTTTCTCCACTTTTTCTCCTCTTATGCTCCACTTTTTCTCCACTTTTTCTCCACTTTTTTCTCCACTTTTTCTCCTCTTATGCTCCACTTTTTCTCCACTTTTTCTCCACTTTTTCTCCTCTTATGCTCCACTTTTTCTCCACTTTTTCTCCATTTTTTTCTCCACTTATTCTCCACTTTTTCTCCTCTTATTCTCCACTTTTTCTCCACTTTTTCTCCTCTTATTCTCCACTTTTTCTCCACTTTTTCTCCACTTTTTCTCCATTTTTTTCTCCACTTTCTCCACTTTTTCTCCACTTTTTTCTCCACTTTTTCTCCTCTTATGCTCCACTTTTTCTCCTCTTAATCTCCACTTTTTCTCCACTTTTTCTCCACTTTTTCTCCACTTTTTTCTCCACTTTTTCTCCTCTTATGCTCCACTTTTTCTCCACTTTTTCTCCACTTTTTCTCCACTTTTTCTCCACTTTTTCTCCTCTTAATCTCCACTTTTTCTCCTCTTATGCTCCACTTTTTCTCCACTTTTTCTCCACTTTTTCTCCACTTTTTCTCCACTTTTTCTCCTCTTATGCTCCACTTTTTCTCCACTTTTTCTCCTCTTAATCTCCACTTTTTCTCCTCTTATGCTCCACTTTTTCTCCACTTTTTCTCCACTTTTTCTCCTCTTATGCTCCACTTTTTCTCCACTTTTTCTCCACTTTTTCTCCTCTTATGCTCCACTTTTTCTCCACTTTTTCTCCACTTTTTTCTCCACTTTTTCTCCTCTTATGCTCCACTTTTTCTCCACTTTTTCTCCACTTTTTCTCCACTTATGCTCCACTTTTTCTCCACTTTTTCTCCACTTTTTTCTCCACTTTTTCTCCTCTTAATCTCCACTTTTTCTCCACTTTTTCTCCACTTTTTCTCCACTTTTTCTCCACTTTTTCTCCACTTTTTCTCCACTTTTTTCTCCACTTTTTCTCCTCTTATGTTCCACTTATTCTCCACTTTTTCTCCACTTTTTCTCTACTTTTTCTATGGTCGGTCTACCCATTAGCTCTGCCATGCATAGTGTAGCTCTACACCTACTGCACATGTTACTTTATGATTGACATCTCTTTCGTACCAGAGCTGTCTAAGTCTACTCTGACCCCATATTTGTCATTACTATATTGTCCTTGTACTGTATTATGACATTTGTATCATGTGTTTCATTTCTTGCTGTGTTGCAATTTTTTTGCTGCATCCCAATTGTACCTCTACATTGTTCGAGTTTATGTTATTGTTCTCTCACTCTTATGTGATACTGATTATTGTCATTTTTCATGATTACATGCAGATAAGTCCAATCTGACGAAGGCTCAGGCCGAAACGTCATTTGTAACTTGTTTTGGACAAAAACATATATGCTTATGAAAAAAAAAATTTCTTAATACGGACCAATAAAGAGTGATTTTGCATTACTATCCGTTGTGACTTACTGACTTAGTCTGGGAGATATAGAGTGCCGAGGTTACTCACTAATTTTATCTATTATTACCTCTGAGCACCTATATACCAGTGAGCAGAGCTTCCTCTACAGTAGTTCTCCTGATTAGGCATGCCCTTACCTCATGAGCAGGGCATTGCAGCTTTGGTAGCAACCATTACGACATGGACTCTGCTGCTGTGGACCCGGGGAGAGTGAGTGCAGATTCATTGCACCCACACTCCTCACATGAAGGGTCCGCACTCCTACAAAATGGGGGATACGTTCCCTGAGTGTCTCCCCCCCATATTCTAGACGGTCCAGAGTCGTCGTGGGACCCCTTTATTTTTTTTCTTACAATAAATTGGTGAAAGAGGAAATGTTTTGGGGACTGTTTTTTCAAATAAATTTCTTTTGTCGATTTTTTGTTTTTGTTAGTACTGACAGTTTATGATGTTGGGTATCTAATAGACGCCATGACATCACAAACTGCTGGGCTTGATCTCAGGTGACTTTACAGCTAGTATCAACCCGATTTATTACCCCGTTTGCCACTGCACCAGGGCACGGGATGAGCTGGGGTGAAGCGCCAGGATTGGCGCATCTAGTGGATGCGCCACGTCTGGGGTGCCTGCGGCCTGCTATTTTTAGGCTGTGAAGGCCCAATAACTATGGACCTTCCCACCCTGAGAATACCAGACCACAGCTGTCCGCTTTACCTTGGCTGGTGATCCAATTTGGGGGGTCCCCTACTTTTATTGTGTAATTATTAATTTTATAAAATAATTATAAAAAAGAGCCTGAGGGGACCTCCACATTGGATCCCCAACCACGGTAAAGCTGCCAGCTGTGGTTTTCAGGCTACAGCCGTCTGCTTTACCCTAGCTGGCTATCAAAAATGGGGGGACCCAACGTAATTTTTTTTTTTTAACTATTTTTTAAATAGAAAAAATTAATGGGCTTCCCTGTATTTTGATTGCCAACCAAGGTAACGGCAGGCAGATGGGGGTGGCAACCCATAGCTGTCTGCTTTATCTGCGCTGAGAATCAAAAATACCGCGGAGCGCTACGTCATTTTTTTAAAGATTTATTTTTACAGCACTGTGATGTCCAGCAATCAAAATACAGGGAAGCCCATTTTATTTTTAGTTATTTAAATAAATAATTAAAAAATATATATGTTAGCTCCCACTGCATTTTTTGTATTGCTAGCTAAGGGTAATCCAAGCAGCTACTGGCTGCTAACCCCCACTGCTTGGTGTTACCTTCACTGGCAATGGAAAATCCAGGGAAGCATTTTTTTTTTTTTTTGCCAAAAAGCTACAAAAAAAGGACGTGAGCTTCGCCATATTTTTGTATGCTAGCCAGGTATAGCAGGCAGGTGCTGGAAGAGTTGGATACAGCGCCAGAAGATGGCGCTTCTATGAAAATGCCATTTTCTGAGGTGGCTGCAGACTGCAATTCGCAGCAGTGGGGCCCAGAAAGCTCAGGCCAACCGGTGGTGCGGATTCCAATCCCAGCTGCCTAGTTGTACCTGGCTGGACACAAAAATGGGGCAAAGCCTACGTCATTTGTTTTCTAATTATTTCATGAAATTCATGAAATAATAAAAAAAGGGCTTCCCTTTATTTTTGGTTCCCAGCCGGGTACAAATAGGCAACTGGGGGTTGGGGGCAGCCGTACCTGCCTGCTGTACCTGGCTAGCATACAAAAATATGGCGAAGCCACATAATTTTTTCAGGGGGCAAAAAACTTCTGCATACAGTCCTGGATGGAGTATGCTGAGCCTTGTAGTTCTGCAGCTGCTGTCTGTCTGTATGGAGAAGAGCAGACAGCAGCTGCAGAACTACAAGGCTCAGCATACTCCATCCAGGACTGTATGCAGAAGTTTTTTGCCCACCAAAAAAATGACGTGGGCTTCGCCATATTTTTGTATGCTAGCCAGGTACAGCTGGCAGCCACGGGCTGCCTCCAACCCCCAGTTGCCTATTTGTACCCGGCTGGGAACCAAAAATATAGGGAAGCCCGTTTTTTTTAATTATTTCACTTATTTCATGAAATAATTAAAAAACAAATGACGTGGGCTTCGCCCTATTTTTGTGTCCAGCCGGGTACAACTAGGCAGCTGGGGATTGGAATCCGCAGCACAGGTTAGCCCGAGGTTTGTGGGCGCCTCTGCTGCGGATTTCAGTCCGCAGCCGTCCCAGAAAATGGCGCTCTCATAGAAGCGCCATCATCTGGCGCTGTATCCAACTCTTCCAACAGCCCTGGAGCCGGGTGGCTTGTTGGGTAATCATGAGTTAATACTGGCTTTGTTTTACCAGCCAGTATTAAGCCAGAGATTCTTAATGTCAGGCACGTTTGACCCGGCCATTAAGAATCTCCAATAAAGGGTTAAAAAAAGACACCACACAGAGAAAAAATACTTTAATAGAAATAAATACACAGACACATTAGAGACTCCATCTTTATTACCCCTGTCAGCCCTCCACGATCCTGCTCTTCTGTCTTCTTTCTTTCTAGTGTAGTAGTAGTGACGATTGTAGTGAGGGGCATCACTTGGGGCTGGGGAACCTCCATCCTAACTACAATGCTCACTACAATCGGGAAGCAGCGTGCAGCCTTCACTCCGTGAGTGATCACTGCTGGCTGCTAGCGGTAACGCTGACAGACGCGTTACCATAGCAACGGTGCTCCCGGAGCCGCGGTTAGCGGTGACGTCACCGCTAACTGCGTTGCTATGGCAACGGTGATCTCCGTTAATGACCGGCTGTGTCAGCCGGTCCCTAACGGAACGGGGAGTCGACCGTGTGCTAGAGCATGTCGCCGGTACACGGCGATACACAAATGTGCACCGTGTACCGGAGAGATGCACTCGCAGGTCCTACATGACGTGTCATAGTCATGTGACCAGTCTGTAGCCAATGAGATAATAGCCACGTGACTGGTCACATGGCTATTTTGACGTCACGATAGGTCCTGCTTCTCTGCTGGCAGTGCAGGTCACCGGGAGGATTCAGCGATCATCGGATGGAATAGCGGCAGGAGACAGAGTGCAGAAGGGATCGCGAGGACCGGTAAGTGTTATGGCAATGTTTATTAACTGTTTGTGTACATTTATAATGCATTTTTATGTGTTTGTGATTGCCTCCCATTATAGCCTATTGGTTCTAGTTCGGTTCGTCGAACGTTCGACGAACCGAACTCGAACGGGACCCCCGTTCGGCGAACCGGCCTCGAGCCGAACCGGGACCGGTTCGCTCATCTCTAGTAGGGAGAGCTTCTACTCGAGAAGGGACAGTGTGTTACAACGTTTTACAGTCCTTGCTAGCGCTACGTTAAACCAACAGTCCTTTTCTGGGTTAATTCAAATAGATTATTGTCTAATAATATCACTCTAAAGGGTGCTTTACACGCTGCGACATCGCTAGCGATAGCTAGCGATGTCGTGAGCGATAGCACCCGCCTCCATTGTTTGTGCGACATTTGGTGATCGCTGCCGTAGCGAACATTATTGCTACGGCAGTGTCACACACACATACCTTTTCAGCGACGTTGCTGTGACCACCGAACAATCCCTCCTTCAAGGGGGAGGTGCATTTGGCGTCATAGCGACGGCACTGCGGTGTCACTAAGCGGCCTCCCAATAGCAGAGGAGGGGCGGAGATGAGCAGCCGGAACATGCTGCCCACCTCCTTCCTTCCTCATTGCCGGTGGACGCAGGTAAGGAGATGTTCGTCGTTCCTGCGGTGTCACACATAGCGATGTGAGACGCCGCAGGAACGACGAACAACCAGCGGCATGCACCACCAACGATATTATGAAAAGGAGCGACGTGTCAACGATAAACGATTTTTGACATTTTTGCGATTGTTGATCATCGCTCCTTGGTGTCACACGCTGCGATGTCGCTAACGGCGCCAGATGTGCGTCACTAACGACGTGACCCCGACGATATATCGTTAGCAATGTTGCAGCGTGTAAAGCAACCTTTAGGCTGCAATTAATACAGGGTTAATCTCTGGAGAAGGCATAGCATGTTACAGGTATCTAATCAGGAAATATTGTCTTTCTGTGTGTTGCTGATGCCATCCATGTACAACCAAAAGTTCTTTCAAGGCCAATTAAAAAAGATTCTATTCTCTAATAATACCACTCTCAGTGGCGTATTTAATTGAAAACGTGTAAGACGTGCGGGAAGAGACGGGAAAGAGGCCATGGCCGTGCGTCAGGGTAAACTGGGCCTGCTGCGGGAGCATACCAAGCATGGTCATCATCTAGACCTAGCTTCCTGTTCCAGTTTGCAGGGGACACGGGACACCGCTATTGAAGTCAGAACAGTGCAAGCAGATTGTGGGCTGGATTTCCAATAATACCTCCAGTCTATTTGCCAGCACCATCCTGTCTTCCACATGGTCCAGACTCACGAGCCAAGACAATGGACCACAATCCCCACCCTGATTCCCTTTCCTTCCACCAAAGTGAGTCCCAGGAGACAAGTGAAACCACACTTGGAGACTCCGAGTGTCATGCTTGGGCAAGTGATTACCTGGCGCGCGGCACACCACACACATTACAATGGGAGAGGGAAAAGGGTAGGAAGGCCCTAATGGTAGGGAGAGGGGAGATGGGTCCCCAACTGACATGAACCTACTGTATAAGAAAACAAAAAAGTGAGCCAGAGTATGATTTGGTGTGCATGCAGCTTGTAAGCTCATGTTCACACAGGCCTTACGACATAAAAAAACAAAAATTAAAATAATATAAACATATACTCTGCTGTAACTAATTAAAAGTATAATACATATAAATAAACATAGGGTACTTAGTAAACACTATTTTTGATCAAAAAAGCATAAAGCCATCCCACCGCGACTGTTCTTCCTTCTTTCACGTAACGCTGTGAATATCTGGCATACAGCTAAACCCTCGTTCACAATTCCAATAAACAGACTGTAGGAGTTCAGTAGTCTTGATTTATTAGCTGGTAACATGAACTTGATTGCAGGATATACGGACTATACGGAATACACGGATAAGGGGTAAAAACTATAACAAGAAAGTGTTCACAGTCAGTACAGTGCAAGTACAGTGATAACATAGCATAACAGTACACAAGATCCAGTTATAATGAGAATCTGGGGCAAAGGTTGCCTACAGCTGCACACCATACTGACTCTTATCTACATAGGCAGATCAGGGACATCACTCAGGTGTAGAATTACAATGTAAAATGCATTTAATACACAGTCTTCTACCTAAAATTCCAACACAATAACACATTTGATTTGCCTCTGACTCACTGGATTACAGGCAGTGGAGAATGTAGAAATAGGAGAACAAGGCAACAGGTCTTTTCCCTCACAAGTTCAGGAAGAAAATGGCTGCAGACTTTCCTCTCAGAGCACAGAGGGGGCGTTTCTTTACCCAGAATACACGTCGCATAAAGAGAAATTCAACAGAATAAAAGGTAATAACGACCTCTAGGGGTTGTAACAAGAACTACAATAAATGGAATTATCTAGCTGCCATACATGGCAGAACACTCTCCGCTTGGCGTCAACAGATGCCACTATGAGTTTGGTTACTGGCCTGAGACACAGTTTATTCTCCCCAAGCTTTCATACTCTGACCTTTATCTTACGTACTTTCCCATCCTTGCTGGAAAAAGGTTTGGTGACTAGGCTGAGTGGCCACTCATTCCGATGTGCTTGACTGTCCTTCACAAGTACAACATCTCTGGGTTTGAGGTTTGGGTGGTCTTTCTGTCACTTCGTTCTGGTTTGCAGAGTGCAGCGGTACTGCCTTTTCCATCTGTCCCAAAAGACATTGGTTACACTTTGCACTTGCCTCCATTGTCGTCTATAGAGGTCCTTGTCATTGAATTCACCAAGTGGAGCATTTGGAACACAAGTCTTCTGCATCAGTTACATAGCAGGAGTAAGGACGGTTGGGTCTCCGGAATCACCAGGAAGAGTTGTCAGCGGTCTAGCATTCATGATAGCTGAAACCTCGGCCAGGAACGTAGTCAAACTTTCATGTGTAAGTCTAGTGTTTGGTTGTTAGAATATGGAGTCTAGTATTTTTTGTGTGACCCCTATCATTCTTTCCCAGGCTCCTCCCATGTGTGAGTAATGTGGTGGATTGAAAGTCCAGGTGCACCCTTGCTCACCTAGGTACCTTTCTACATTAACCATATCCAGGTTGGACGGGATTTGGAGTTCTCTTGCCGCTCCAACAAAATTTGTGCCTCTATCAGAACGAATATACTTCACAGGGCCTCTGATCGTGATGAAGCGTCGAAGAGCATTTATGAAGCTTGAAGTGTCCATAGATTCGATTAACTTGATATGGACAGCTCTGATGGATAGACAAGTGACTAGAACCACCCAGCCCTTTGCTTCAGCATGGATCTTTCTAGTGCGTCGTGTGGCCACACACCAAGGGCCGAACACGTCTAGTCCGACATTGGTGAAGGGAGGTTCAAGTACTTAAGCGGGCTTTACATGCTACGATATTTCTAGCAATTACTAGCGATATCGTACGCAAAAGCACCCGCCCCCGTCGTGCATGCGATATCGTGTGATCGCTGCCGCAGCGAACATTATCGCTACGGCAGCCTCACATGCACTTATCTGGTCGGCGGCGTCGTTGTGACTGTCGAACAATCCCTCCCTTAAGGGGGAGGTGTGTTCGGCATCACGGCGATGTCACTAAGCGGCCGGCCAATCAAGGCGGAGATGAGCGGGACGAACTACTACTTGTAGGTAGTGTCATCTTGTAGGATTGAGCTACATGAAGTAAAAAAGTGATGGCTCGAACGAGTGACTTCCAAGTCAAGAACCTGCTGAATCGATGAGATTTGAGGTGATGACTTGAGGTCACTGTATGTAGAACGGACACTTGAGGACAAAGCTTTGTCTTCATCTGGGTCCACTAATTCAAATGTATTAGACTCTCTGATGTTGGGCATCGAACGGTACAAGTAGGCAGGACCTGTGACCCATGTAGTGTCTTTAAAGTGACTTGGTGCAACGGATCTAGTTGCATGGTCTGCAGGATTGTGGTGAGTAGACACGTAGTGCCATTGACTAGAGCAAGTGGATCTTCTTATCCTCAGTACCCGATTGCTGACGTAGACATAGAATCGTCGCGTTTCGTTGCAGATATACCCAAGTACCACTTTGCAGTCTGTATAAAATTCGACATCTTTGATCTCCAGATTCATCCCATCTGAGATAAGTTCGGCCAATTCAACTGCGAGAACGGCAGCGCAGAGCTCAAGTCTGGGTATCGTGTGTTCATGGAGTGGCGCCATTTTTGTCCGGCTCATAACAAACCCGATGTGGCTCTGTTCATTCGCATCTGTGGTTTTGAGGTATGCTACTGCTGCGATCGCTTTGACTGATGTATCACAAAAGACACAAAGTTTTTGTATTTTGACTTCTGTGGATGGCACAGGAGCATACAGTCATTTTACACGAAGGTCGGTAAAGGCTTCGAGAGATTTCCTCCACTCTGTCCAAAAGTCTGCTTTTTCTGCTGGAAGTGGGCCATCCCAATCAGATGTCTCTTGGGTGAAGTCCCTTGGCATCATCTTGCCTTGGATGGTTACTGGAGCCACAAACCCCAATGGGTTGTACAAGCTATTCATGAAAGAAAGAACTCCTCTGCATGTGAAGGGTTTCTCATCTTTGTTGATCTGAAAGGTGAAGGCATCCATCTTAAAATCCCAAAGCAATCCTATGCTCCGCTGCATGGGGAGGGAGTTAATGCTTAGGTCTAAGTCCTTTAGATCGTTGGAATAGTCTTGAGAGGAAAAGACTTCCATCAATTCTCGCCTGTAGGAGGCAATTTTATGTAACCTTAGGTTGGACAGAGCAAGCATTTTTTGAGTTCTTTTTAGGAGACTGATTACAGCCTTGGTTGTTGGTGTGGACTTCAGGCAGTTGTCTACGTAAGTTGTCTACGTAAAAGTCTTTTTCTACGAAGGATCTTTGCCCTCTTTAGCAGAATTTCGGAGGCCATAGATAGTGACTGCCGGGGAAGGACTGTTCCCAAAGATGTGTACTCTCATCCGGAACTCTGCGATGTCTTTATCGGGGTCGTTGTCACGATACCAGAAGAACCTCAAATAGTTTCTGTGTTCTTCTTTGACGAGGAAACAGTGGAACATCTGTTGTATGTTAGCCATAAATGCCACTGTATTCTTGCGGAAACAGATTAGTACTTCTAGGAGTCTGTTTTTGAGGTCTGTGCCCAACAGGAGCACATCATTCAACGAGACACCTTTACATTCGGTGCTCGAGTCAAATACCACTGTTATCTGTCCTGGCTTTTTGGGATGGTACACACTGAAGATGGTTAAGTATCAACACTCCTTGGAGTCTCAAAGCGCGGGTGCGACCACTGCGTGGTTGTTCTGTAAGATTTTCTCCATAAAGGTAAAGATATGTTTTTTTGTCTCAGGTGACCTCTGAAGTTTGTGCTTGAGGGAGATGAAGTGACTGTAGGCCATCTCCCTGTTGTTGGGTAGGCGTCGTCTCCAAGGTCGAAATGATAGTTGTGCGACCCAACTGTCCAATTTGTCTTTGACTATTTCTCGATCCATGGTGTCCAAAAACATCCTGTCTTCTATGGACATTGCTTTTTTGTTGTCTTCCTTTGTCCTGTGGAAGGCTGCACACCCTATGTGGTTTTGTTCGCCTTCACAAGCGTTATCTTTGTTGGAGGGGACTGAGAAAGGGCAAGGCAGAGGAGTGCTGCATGGTAACTCCTTTACCAGCAGACTATTCTGACATGGCTGGAAGAGAGACAGGCACCCACTTTCTAATGTGCTGGTGAACATACTGTTGACTGAGGTTAGCTTGTGTGCTCCTACTAGACAGACATCTCCTATAATGACCCATCCAAGATTGAGTTTCTGTGCGTATTGAGCATTTTGGAAGGCGTTGATATATTCTCTAGTCTTGTGGACTCGTAGTATATCTCTTCCCAAGAGTAAAGCTATTGGGGCTTCTGGGTCCAACTCAGGTATCAGGTGAGCTATACGCTTCAGATGGGGGTGATGAGTTGCTACCTCTGGTGAAGGTATCTCAGACCTGTTATCAGGAATCTGATTGTACTCCAGTATGGTTGGTAATGATAGCCAGATCTGGTCATCTACAGACTCCACTTTGTATCCGATTGCTTTCCTCCCCGCCATCTCAATGGTACCTGCACACGTCTTCAAGGAGTAGCGAGAACTGGGGCCTACAATGCTGAAGTTGTCAAAGAAGAGGGATGTGCCTAGAGACCTGTTGCTCTGGTCAAGCATTTTTCGTGCGTTTTTTGCACGTTTTTATCCCATGCAGATTTTGTTTTTGTAAAATGAATGGCTGCAAGGGTTAAAAACGCTGGTCAAAAATGCACAAAGAATTAACATGCTGCTTCTTTTTTCTGCACCAAAACTGCAAGGAAAAAAGAAGCAATGAGCGCACAGCATTTCAGAATTCTCATAGACTTTGATGGGGAAGGAAAGACATGAAGTTTCGGAAACCAAACAGCACCAAAAACAAGCCAAAATGTGGCAAAAAACCCCCGCATTGTGTACACAGGGCCTTACTGAAACATTTGCCACAAAATTTTGCATCAATCTGATCACATTCTCCTGCTCTATAAAATCCCACCTGCAGATCAGACACCATTTTCAACATGACAGGTTCCCTTTAAGCTATGTAGATGTACCAACCACAGAATGTCATCCAGATTTAGGAATATGTTTCTGTCAGACTATAAAAAGCTGAAGAACATGAGTGCAAATAAACTCAGCCTTTCCTGTAAGATTGCATTCATGAGCCGATTTTCAACAGATTATATATTACAAATGTACACCACGGTGAATGCTCTATTATGTCAGCCCGCCTTGTGAAAAACATAGAACCCCTTTCATAGTCATATTCTTGGGAAGTTCTCAAGTTTTTTTCTTGTATCCTGTATTTCCTTTAAATCCAGAATGAATATAATATATATTGTATAATATAATGTGAAACTTACTATGGAATTAAATCCCGGTTTGTTTTACTTCTGTATCTTTTTAGTAAAGCCATAAACCTTCAGGAAATGCTTACATCCATCTGGGAAACTTTCATAGCTTCAGAATTGTGGCAGCAATCCAAAGATAGCTAGTTACATTGGCATGTTTGGATAATTTGGCAGGAACTGATTCATAGTTTTTTTTTCTTTTTGGAAGAAACTATTTAGCTCAACTGAGGATTAATCCAGCCTCATCCGGAGCTTTTATTTGTCTTTAATAACCAAACAATCTTCCACTTGGATACATCATTGCTACTTATTCCCTATTAGATCTGTGCACGTGAATGTGTATGTATTAGGAATGAGAGATTACATTTATGTCATATTTTAAGAAATATGCCTACAGCAAAAAGACCTCCGAGCGCCAATTCATAGAATTGGGCTGCGCAGAACAGAAGAAGAATGCAGAAAAGTTTACAGGATTATATAAATACACCCTTTATCTACTTTACATTATGCACACTCACCATACTTTCCTATGTATAAGATTTAAGAATGTAAATGTTTAGGTTATGCCATCAGTAAATAGTTTTATAATTACTTTTTCCATTTAGCAATGTTAGCCTACGAAAGGGAAAAAATATTCTCGAATCAGGGCTCCGAGAAGAAATAGATGAATGGCAGGTTTAGCTCTGCAGCATCTGTTGTCTACCATGTCCTTGTCACTTCTTGGTGCCCATCCACTACAGTTTTTTAGCGTGAAACTACCTTCATTTTATAGACAATCATCTTGGCTATCTCATACATAAATTTGACTTGCAATTATTTCACATTTAATTAGTTATGCAGATTATTGTCATGTCACTGCATTGTTACCGTTTTGCGCCTAAAAATCTAAATGTTTATTTTTATTACTTTTTTATTATTTTGTAAATCCACCTTTGATTTTCAACACTGCCTGTGAATCCTTCTGGGCTTTCCATCAGATTCAAGCATGTCTCTACCGAAATCTGATCTCAGATCTCCTCTATCCGATCCCAATGTTGGTACATACTGGTCAACTAACTTGGGTATATATATAGCTTTTTTTTTTGTAACTCTACCCACAAGTTTTCGGTTAGGTTGAGGTCTTGGAACTGATGGAGTCCATTTCGCACTTTTACTTTATTGTCATTGAACCATTTCTTCTTCAATCTCGATATATGCTTCGGGTCGTTGTCCAGGTGGAACACTAAAGCCCGCTTTACACGCTACACGCTACAATATATCTTACGATGTGTCGGCGGGGTCACGTCGTAAGTGACGCACATACGTCATCGTAAGGTACATTGTAGTGTGTGACAGGTACGTGCGATTGCGATTGAACGGTAAAACGTTCATCGCATACACGTCGTTGAATCCTGACGAATTGTACGTCGGGTTGTTCAATGTTCCTGAGGCAGCACACATCGCAGTGTTTGACACCCCGGGAACATTGCAAATCAAAAAAGTCCGTGGAGCCACTGTTAGGAGTCTCAACACAGAAACTAGCCGGATAACCCTCCAGGAAGGACCTAGCCAAGGAGTGGCTCTTTTTAGGAGACCACCATAACCACCATATTAAGTGGCCCTTTTAGTCAATATCCAACTCTTTGACAATATGACAAGGGAAATACCAAGGCCAGGTATCCATCCACAAACAGCTGTTTTGGGGTATTGCCCCTCATCAGTGTGGAGTAGGATTCTGGCCAGGTGGGAGCAATGCCTAGTAGACCAACAAGACAAAACAATCACTGATCTCGGGGAGACCAGCCAGAGAAAACACTGCTGGCAGCAGTGGCTGGTCTGGTCTGGCTGGTCTCCCCGAGATCAGTGATTGTTTTGTCTTGTTGGTCTACTAGGCATTGCTCCCACCTGGCCAGAATCCTACTCCACACTGATGAGAGGCAATACCCCGAAACAGCTGTCTGTGGATGGATACCTGGCCTTGGTATTTCCCTTGTCATATCTTTAAACTTGTCAAAGAGTTGGATATTGACTAAAAGGGCCACTTAATATGGTGGTTATGGTGGTCTCCTAAAAAGAGCCACTCCTTGGCTAGGTCCTTCCCAAAGGGATATCTGGCTAGTTTCTGTGTTGAGACTCCTAACAGAGGCTCCACAGACTTTTTTGATTTGCATATTTCCCAGGGGGCAATGCACCTAGGATTTCACTGTATTGAGCGCCCTCGTTGGCTGCCGGCAGTGTTTTCTCTGGCTGGTCTCCCCGAGATCAGTGATTGTTTTACCCCGGGAACATTGAACATATCTTACCTGCCTCCCGCGGCTCCAGCCGGCAATGCGGAAGGAAAGAAGTGGACGGGATGTTTACGTCCCTCTCATCTCCGCCCCTCCGCTTCTATTGGCCGGCTGCCGCGTGGCGTCGATGTGACGCCAAACGTCCCCCCGTCCAGGAAGTGGGCGTTCGCCGCCCACATCGAGGTCGCATGGACGGGTAAGTACGTGTGACGGGGGTTAATCGTTTGTGCGGCACGTTCAACAAATTGAACGTGCCACACATACGATGGGGGCGTTGCAAATCGCATACAATATCGTATGCGAAATTGCAACGTGTAAAGCAGGCTTTAGTCGTCCTCTGCATACCAATAATACTCGAGTGTACGACGTAACTTGTCTTGTTGTATACACACATATAGCTTAGCATTGAGAGTACCATCGATCCTGGTCAAGTATTCAACAGCTTTGGCTGTGAAACACCCTCCTATCATCAGGCTTCATCTACCAAACTTAACAGTTCCTTTAATTTCTCAATCCGTTAGCCCCTTTTTTCCCTTGCTTTTTCTAGAACCATTTGCACCCATCACAGCCTGGTCTATTGACTTTCATCACTCCAAATCACTCACTCAAAATCTTATACTGTCCACTTCTCGTACTTATTTGCAAACTCAAGCCGACACTTCTTATGATGATATTAAAGTTGAGGCTTGTTCACCTTTTTTCGGACCACCATTCCAGACTTGAATAATGTGCATCGCACGATGCTTACATGGATTTATAACAAGAGGACTAAAAGGGAAATGTAGTCCTGGTCACGTTTTTCTTAGACATCCCAAACCACCATGGGTGAGTGATCACTGTGTTTAATATTGGATCATGTTTTTTTCAATTATCTGGAGCATTATACAATGACTAGAAGGTGGCCCGATTCTACGCATCGGGTATTCTAGAATTTACGTATTGTGTAGTTAATGTATGATTTTTGTTATATATATCTATATATATATATAGATGTTGTTGTGTGTAGTTACCAAGTGTTTGTGTAGGAGCTGTACATGTTCTGGGTGTTGTCTGGGTGTGGCGGGGGGTGAGAGTGGTGTTGTGTGTGTGTTGCGTGTGTTGCGTTGTTTGTGGAGCGCTGTGTGTCTGTAGCGTTGTGTGTGTATGTGTTGCGCGGTTTGTGTGGGTGTGGTGTGTTTTGGGGGGAGGTATGTTTTGTGCAATGTGTGTGTTGCATGATATGTGCGTATATTTATGTATGGCGCGGTGTTTGTGTGTTGGGTGTTGTGTGTGTGCAGCGTTGTCTGTGTGTGTGGGTGTCTGTGTAGGGCAGTGTTTGTGGTTCCCAGTGTGTGTGTGGTGTGTTGTGTGTGTTGGGGGAGGTGTGCACCTCCCATCGTGCTCCATCCGCCATGCTGCGCACCCCCCATCGTGCTCCATCCGCCATGCTGCGCACTCCCAAACGTGCTCCATCCGCCATGCTGCGCACTCCCAAACGTGCTCCATCCGCCATGCTGCGCACTCCCAAACGTGCTCCATCCGCCATGCTGCGCACTCCCAAACGTGCTCCATCCGCCATGCTGCGCACTCCCAAATGTGCTCCATCCGCCATGCTGCGCACTCCCAAACGTGCTCCATCCGCCATGCTGCGCACTCCCAAACGTGGTCCATCCGCCATGCTGCGCACTCCCAAACGTGCTCCATCCGCCATGCTGCGCACTCCCAAACGTGCTCCATCCGCCATGCTGCGCACTCCCAAACGTGCTCCATCCGCCATGCTGCGCACTCCCAAACGTGCTCCATCCGCCATGCTGCGCACTCCCAAACGTTCTCCATCCGCCATGCTGCGCACTCCCAAACGTGCTCCATCCCCCATGCTGCGCACTCCTCATCGTGCTCCATCCCCCATGCTGCGCACCCCCCCTTCGTGCACCATCCCCCATGCTGCACCAGCATCAGACTCTCTGCCCCCAGCATCAGCCTCTCTCCTCCCAGCATCAGCCTCTCTCCTCCCAGCATCAGCCTCTCTCCTCCCAGCATCAGCCTCTCTGTCCCGAGCATCAGCCTCTCTCCTCCCAGCCTCAGCCTCCCCCAGCATCAGCCTCCCTCTCCCAGCCTTCCCCAGGATCAGCCTCTATCCTCCCAGCCTCCGTCCTCCCAGCCTTCCCCAGCATCAGCTCTCCTGTCCCAGCCTCCCTCAGCATCAGCCTTCCCCAGCATCAGCCTCTCTCCTCCCAGCCTCAGCCTCTCTCCTTCCAGCCTCCCTCAGCATCAGCTTCCCTTTCCCAGCCTTCCCCAGGATCAGCCTCTCTCCTCCCAGCCTCCTTCCTCCCAGCCTCCCCCTCCCAGCCTCCCTCAGCATCAGCCTTCCCCTCCCAGTCTCCCCCAGCATCAGCCTCCCCAAGCATCAGCCTCCACCAGCATCAGCCTCTCTCCTTCCAGCCTCCCCCAGCATCAGCCTCCTCAAGCATCAGCCTCCCTCGTCCCAGCCTCCCCCAGCATCAGTGTCCCCCAGCATCAGCCTCCCCCTCCCAGCCTCCCCCAGCATCAGCCTCTCTCCTCCCAGCATCAGCCTCTCTCATCCCAGCATCAGCCTCTCTCCTCCCAGCATCAGCCTCTCCTCTCTGTCCCCAGCATCAGCCTCTCTCCTCCCAGCCTTCCCCAGCATCAGCCTCTCTCCTCCCAGCCTCCCCCAGCATCAGCCTCCCCCAGCATCAGCCTCTCTTCTTCCAGCCTCCCCCAGCATCAGCCTCTCTCCTTCCAGCCTCCCCCAGCATCAGCCTCCCTCTCCCAGCCTTCCCCAGGATCAGCCTCTCTCCTCCCAGCCTCCGTCCTCCCAGCCTTCCCCAGCATCAGCTTTCCCCTCCCAGCCTCCCTCAGCATCAGCCTTCCCCAGCATCAGCTTTCCCCTCCCAGCCTCCCTCAGCATCAGCATCAGCCTCTCTCCTCCCAGCCTCAGCCTCTCTCCTTCCAGCCTCCCGCAGCATCAGCCTCTCTCCTTCCAGCCTCCCTCAGCATCAGCCTCCCCTTCCCAGCCTTCCCCAGGATCAGCCTCTCTCCTCCCAGCCTCCTTCCTCCCAGCCTCCCCCTCCCAGCCTCCTTCAGCATCAGCCTTCCCCTCCCAGTCTCCCCCAGCATCAGCCTCCCCCTCCCAGCCTTCCCCAAGATCAGCCTCTCTGCTCCCAGCCTCCTCCAGCACGCCGTGCTCCTCTGCCGACACTCACACACCCGATCGCATACACTCACACACACCCGATCGCATACACTCACACACACCCGATCGCATACACTCACACACACCCGATCGCATACACTCACACACACCCGATCGCATACACTCACACACACAGACACTGACGATATCGCACATACGCGCTGACATTCACAACATCCGGAGATACCACATGCTTCTGGCCATGTGATCCTCCGTCAGGTCCTGGAAGGTCACAACAGCACAGTATCGAGGCCGAGAAGCAGGGGATATCGCTGGATGCTGTGAGTGTGTGGATGCGATGTGATGTGTATGTGAGGTGTGTGTGAGGTGTGTGTGAGAGTGAGTGTGATCTGATGTGTGTGTATGTGTGTGTGTGTGCGTGTGGATCTTCCGCCGCTGCAGGACCTTGATGCGCTTGTAACCATGCTAGCATGGTTACTAACGTATCCACACCACTCCCGTGCGAGCGAGGGACGGGGGGGGGGGGTGTTGTACAGTACTCACCTCCGTGACAGCCGTGTCAGTTCGGGGAATGCGCGGGGGGGGGGGGAGGGGGGGGGGGGGAGTACAGTACTCACCTCCGTGACAGCCGTGAGTTCGGGGAATGCGCGGGGGGAGGGGGGCGGGGCCAGAGCTAGCGTGCATTGCGTGAGGGGGGCGGGGCGTGGCCGAATTGCCAATGCCTGCAGGGTGCCGGGACGAGAGGCCAATCTGTGGGGGGGGCGGAGCCTGGGCGAGCGGCTGGCCAATCCGTGTGGGGGCGCAGCCTGGGCGAGCGGCCAATCGGTGTGGGGGGGCGGGGCCATGGCGAGCCCAGCGGCCAATCAGCTTTGTGTCACCGTAAGGACACAATTTTGGAGCATGACAGACAGACAGACAGACAGACAGATAGAATAAGGCAATTATATATATAGATGGGTGTTCCTCTTGGAAACCCTGCTTCAGCTGATGGCTGCACCTTAGTGTGAAAACAAGACTATTTAAGGCCAAAAACACACATCCGTTAAAACCACGTCCGTGAAAAAAGGGGCCGTTTTTCGGGTCCGTTTTCCGTTTTTTAGGTCCGTTTTTATGGTATGTGTGGCCTGCGTGTGTATCCCGTATGCTAGCCGTTTGTGCGTGTGGAATGTCCGTGTGTGCGTGAGTGAAATAACTGACATGTATGTGTGTTGTCCGTGTGAAATGTTCCGTGTGTGTGTGTGATGCACAATGTCGTTGATACATGTCGGCAGACAGCAGACAGAGTTGCGCGATGAGAATGAACTCGGGTGAACTTCACCCGACTTCATTGTCATGCCGCGGCTCTGTCTGTGTGCCGCGTACTGATTAGCGGTCACCCGTGAAGGACTCACCGGTGACCGCTAATCCCCTGAGTGACTGAATTGAGCAGCTCTCTCTCATACTCACCGTTCCCCGATCTCCGGCGCGGCGCTGCATGGCTGTTATATAAACTCCGGCGGCTTTTACTATTTTGAAAAAGCCGGCCGCTCATTAATCAATCTCGTATTCCCTGCTTTACCCGCCCACAGGTGCCTGTGATTGGTTGCAGTCACACACGCCCACCACGCTGAGTGACAGCTGTGTCACTGCACCCAATCACAGCAGCCGGTGGGCGTGTCTATACTGTGCAGTAAAATAAATAAATAAATAATTAAAAAAAACGGCGTGCGGTCCCCCCCATTTTAATACCAGCCAGATAAAGCCATACGGCTGAAGGCTGGTATTCTCAGGATGGGGAGCCCCACGTTATGGGGAGCCCCCCAGCCTAACAGTATCAGTCAGCAGCCGCCCAGAATTGCCGCATACATTATATGCGACAGTTCTGGGACTGTACCCGGCTCTTCCCGATTTGCCCAGCTCCTGACCTCCTCTCTCTCTGAGAGCTACTTCTCACTCTCTTGTGACCTCTCCTCTTGAGAGTCACTACTCAACTGACTGTCTCCTGACACTCCTAACCCCCCTTAACCAACCCCCCAAGTGGGCGACCCTATTCCACTCAGGCCGTTCACTGGTGTGTCCGGTGGGTGTGGTGCAGAGTGTTCCTAGGATTTTGATTAGCTGTTCTTTGCAACACCAATGGTTAGGGACCCGTAACCAAGGAGAAGGTGGATATTGCACAGAAGGGCAGATTGCAAAATACCCTGTGACGACCTGATAGGCCAGGGCGTCACATTTACAGCAACAACTCCGCATATATAAAGCAGCAATGGATAGCTGCGGATTCTGGGAAGTTGCTGCGTGAACCTGCGGAAATACCTGCAGAAAATTCTGCAGATACGATCTCCCGTGGGCACATGGCCTATGGGTGATTTTGATCAATGATTTTGATCAAAAAAAGACATGTCTCCGTTTTGTTCTTGCAGACTGCTTGGCACTTTAAAAAAAACATGGACATGTGAACAGCTACATAGATAATAGTGGATACATGTCCTAACCTTGGAAAAAACCATGTAGAACATGTATGAGAAACTCTGCCAGCGAAATGAGGCCTGAGATCCAACAATCCTATGAATTCACAGCTAACTAGCTCATATTAGGCTGAAGTCATTAGCTACGTTGTGGATTTCACTTGCTTGGGCTTGTTTGTGCTAAGATTGTAACAAGTCATGTGTTTCTGTTGGCAGATATTACTGCGAAGAATTGGCAGCTATATCTAGGAGCAGTTTTTGCAAGATTTTTCTGAGACACAGCAACTGATATATGATGAACATTACTGTAGTTAGGGTACAGTTCCACTTGCGTATAGCTTCCAATGCGAGAGCATCAGAGCGATATGCTAATGACCCTCTGCTTTAGTGTCAACCGAGTGTCATGTGACTGTGATCCGATCTTGCGATTGGGTCACAGCTGCAGAGAAGAGGGGGGTGCACTTTCTCCCCATCTCCTCCCCGGCCTGTCTCTGCATATATCACATTGCACTCGGATGATATGCGAGTGCAGTGCGATGTTTCACACGCTACCATAGACTTGTATGGGTGTGCGTGAACCGGGAATCGCTGCCAAATGCAATATGCTGCAATTCATTTCTCGGGCCGATATGGCATGAGAAATCAATCGCAGATGGACACTGCCCCATAGTTTTGTTCTGGTGCGAGTGAAGTCCGCTGTTTTACTCGTCCATGCAAAACGCAAGTGGAACCGTACCCTCAAGGTTTGACTCCATCAAATAAAATGACTCATTCACATTGTAGAGAGGACACACAATGATTTCATAAGCAATTTAGTCTGCTATGAATATTGCTGGTACATGGATCGCTCTAGAGATATCAATTACAAATTAGATGTGATATGGACATTGTGTTATGGAGAACATTAGTCTCTATAAAAAAGTGACTGGTTAGACTAAATTAGCACTTTGAAGGATCCTGTGACATATAGTATAAAGTCACAGATTTTTTATGCAAGACACTCCATATGTGACTTTTAGGCCAGGTACACACATGCATATGTGGCGCCCCTGACCTGGTCAGGCACCACTGAGTACTGCACCCATGCTGGGAACAGTACAACACAGGTAATCCAGAAGGCTGACCGGGGTGTGGAACACAGGCGCATAGTGATCAGGTCTCACACATGTACCCATGAGAGGACCCCTGGGGAACCCAGGAGGGGGAAAAGCCTTCACCTTCACTGGAATAGTGGAGGGGGCCAAAAGCCTCCATCTCCTCTCAAGGGGTGTGGTAAGAGAATCTGGTTGCTAGGTGGCGTAGGCAAGAACAGGAGAGGAGGAGCAGTGAGTCAGTTAGAGCAGAACTCCATAGGGCTCAGTGAGGAGCAGACCTGTGGGGCTGTTGCTGTCTAACAGCGCCCGCGCAGTGGCTACTGACGGGGGAGAACGGTCAACTAGGAGTGCTACCCGAAATCCATCTTCAGCTAAAGAGAGAGCACGGAGTGGGAAGTAAGGAGACTGCTAGAGAGTACCAGGCCCAAACGGGCGGCAGATCCCGAAGCGGAGATAGATCCAGCTTTCTTTTGCTAAACCTGCCGGTGTGGGGCTCTCAAAGCCCACGCCACAACACCACAAAAAGCCGCAGCCACGTAGCCACAGTTAGGGCCCATAGCTCACAGGAGGCAAGAAGCTGGAGTGATCTGGCCCAGGCAACAAGCACACGGCAAACGAAGGGGAGTGAGGCTTCAGCAACTTCCCTGGGTGACCCCCATAGGGACTCAAAGTCGGGGTTACCCCAAACCACCAAGGGCTAAGGAAGGCGAGTTAGTAGTCACCCTCACAAGTCAGCCTGAAGGACACCTGGTTCCCGCCTGGTTCATCCCAGCTACGCCCGAGTTACTCACCCTGCCACCTGAAGTGAGTAAAAACCCTGAAAGACATTCTGCCTGTGTGGAGTTATTCTGCGCCTTGTGGTACTACGCACCTACACAGGGCCCTGGGGCTTGCCTCGCTCTCAGGGGGCTATTCCAACTAACTGCACTCACCATCAGCCCCAGTCGTCCCTCAACCTGCAGTGGCGGTCCCCCACTGACCGCAATACTGAGAGTGGCGTCACGACAAGAAGAAGGTTTCCTACCTGTGACAAGATCCAGCCGAGTGGAGTCCCTGAAGGTAATGCACCGACACTACACCTGTGGGGCTTCACATCTGGCGTCACGAACAGGATAAGGACTAGACCTGTTCAGACAGGTGACCATGTGCCTGGGCGGTCCGCTTGAAAAATTGGAAGCGCCGCCATATTGCCACCATGAAAAGCGCGCTGAAAAACAACAGCAGCCCGCGCTGGAAGAAGTTACCGCCCACGAAGAGGTGTGGCTACCCAGAGATCCCCTGCAGAGTTCTGACCTTCCCAGCTATGAGAGTGGAAGCGTCCAGAGACGTCGGGACAGAAAGGGAGCCACAAGCCTGCTGCTGGGAGAGGAGCTGCTGAAAGAGGCAGAGCAGAAACTGAACAGCTTGCTATCAGAGGCAACGGCGAGTCCACAGCTGGAGAGTCGTGCAGAAGAGGGCGCAGAAGAAATGGCGTCTGACCGCAGAAATCCAGAACCGGGCTCCGCTGCCTGGTGGTATCGGGAGCTGGCCCAGTTCTGCGACCGACTGGAGACCCGGGTTGTGGAGCAGATCCGGGAAGAACGAATGGAAATGCTGGAGATGACCGCGGCGGTTCGGGCCTATGAAAGGAGAGCCGCGCGCCGAGTGCCAGACAGGACGGCGATGACGCAGACCCCGATGCTGCCACCGGTGGGTGAGTCGAGTGATGCCCCGGCCAGCGCAAGTGCCCCGACCCCTGCTGCCACGCCCGCGGTCCCCGAAGAGGCGTCCGGTGCGGCGACGCTGAAGCAGGCCGCAGCCACACCAGGTGCGGCCTTCCAAGCCCCAGCGGCCGCAGCGATGCCCTGCTCGGCCCACCAAGACCCGGTCCCTGCAGCAACGCCCAGTCCGGCCCGCAAAGAACCGGCTGCCACCGCGACCCTCATCCGCGCCGCAGGCGTAACGCTGACCCAGGCCGCCGCCCTGCTAGGCCCGGCCCGCCGAGACCCCACCGCCGCAGCAACGCTCGTCCGCGCCGCAAGTGAGGTGCTGAACCAGGCCGCAGCCACGCCAGGCGCGGCCCGCCAAGCCCCGGCCGCCGCAGCGATGCCCTGCTCGGCCCACCAAGACCCGGTCCCTGCAGCGACGCCCAGCGCCACCTGCACAGATTCCATCACAGCTGCGACGCCGATCCAGGCCGCCGCCATACAGGGCGCGGCCCGCCAAGACCAGGCCGCCGCCATGCCGGGCGCGGCCCGCCAAGACCAGGCCGCCTCCAAACAGGGCGCGGCCCGCCAAGACCAGGCCGCCGCCAAACAGGGCGCGGCCCGCCAAGACCAGGCCGCCGCCATGCCAGGCGCGGCCCGCCAAGAAGAGATTACCTCATCATTTACCCCGGCCTGCAAGGCCAGAGCAGACACCGCTCCCCAGTCCAAAGAGGTCCCTGCTAGGAAGACCCTGATAGGAGAGGACCCCGAATACTGGAAGCTGAAGGCTGACCTAGAGGCCCAGTTCCCACAAGAGATGGTGGATCGGTATCTGCTCCCTCCGCATACCCCCAAGAGGATTCCAGCAACCCCTGCAGCAACCACGCCAAAGAGTCCCCCGCCTGGGCCTGCTGAAGAAAGCCCATCCCCAGCACTGCCACCAAAGGAGTGCCAAGAAGAACTAAGGGGGAGAGGAGGCCAGGAAGCTGAGGAGCTGACTCCGGAGCCACCGGCAGTGGAGCAATACTCAGAGCCGGAGATGTTACCCTATTCCCGTTGGGATGAGGAGGACTTGACACCGTCTGCAGATGAAGATCAGCCCAGAAACCTCACCTGGGGCCCTGCAGGCATTGAGGTAACAGCCCAGCAGAACCCAGCCCGCAAGACAAGGCGTCGCAACAGAACAACGCTGTCCCCTGCACCACAGTCTCCAGAGCAGAGAGAAGTCACAGCCAGAGACCTACAGGAGAAAAGGTTCCTGAGAAGAGCCAAAGCCCAGGTCAGAGGACCCCTTTGCAGAGGAGTAGTAGAGGATTTCAATTTGAGAAGTGGATATGGATTCATTGTAGCGCCTGGTATCAAAGAAGGGATATTTGTCAACAGAAGAGATGTGAACGCTCATCTGCCTAGAGGACACCCTGGCAGAAACTTAAAGATGGGAGACACAGTGCAGTTCACCATGCACCAAGGAGAAAGAGGCTGGTATGCCTTAGATGTAGCACCATGTCCCAAAGAAGAAAGAAAAGACAGAGATAAAGAAACAGATGCAGCAAAGGAAACAGATGAAGATCAAGAAAGAAAAGACAAGGAACCTACAGATGAGACTACCTCAGACGACGACAAAGAGCAAGAAAGCAGCAGGTGCCGCAGCCCAACAGGCCAAAGCCCTGGTATGGAGGAGTAAAGGAAAGTAAGAAGTTCAGCAGTTAGAAAGTTAAAGTTTTGAAAAGTTTGTTTTGCAACGTTTACGTTTAAGCATGTGCCCACAAAAACTATTGTGAGAAAACCATAAACCTTAAGGCTATGAACTGGCTATAGCCACAAACTCTCGCAGTGTAAATAGTTACACCAGAGGGCACCACCACCACCAGAGTCAGCCTGTTTAGGGGCTTGGCTCGTCTGCAACCAGGAGGAGCCCGTCCGTATATAGGGCCTTGGCTCACCTGCGACCAGAGAGCATGCCTGTTTATGGGGCCTGGCTCTCCACCACAAAGAGGGTACCTGGTCAGCATCAACTGTGGAGGCCGCCTCTGCATCCTGCCAGAAGAGGCTGAAGGCGCGGATCCACCAGGCCAGGTATACCCTGAAACCACCAGCCCATGTAAGCCGCCTCTACATCCTGCCAGAAGTGGCTGAAGCCGCGGCCAACGTGAAAGGGTTTTGGGTGGGTTAACGGACTTGTGGGTGGAGGGTGGTGATGTATGGTACCTGGTGCTTTTAAAAATGTTTTACCATGTTTTAATGTTTTATGCATTTTAAAAATGTTGTCTTGCAGCCCGAGGACGTGCTGGTGATAACTAAGGGGGAATGTGGCGCCCCTGACCTGGTCAGGCACCACTGAGTACTGCACCCATGCTGGGAACAGTACAACACAGGTAATCCAGAAGGCTGACCGGGGTGTGGAACACAGGCGCATAGTGATCAGGTCTCACACATGTACCCATGAGAGGACCCCTGGGGAACCCAGGAGGGGGAAAAGCCTTCACCTTCACTGGAATAGTGGAGGGGGCCAAAAGCCTCCATCTCCTCTCAAGGGGTGTGGTAAGAGAATTTGGTTGCTAGGTGGCGTAGGCAAGAACAGGAGAGGAGGAGCAGTGAGTCAGTTAGAGCAGAACTCCATAGGGCTCAGTGAGGAGCAGACCTGTGGGGCTGTTGCTGTCTAACAGCGCCCGCGCAGTGGCTACTGACGGGGGAGAACGGTCAACTAGGAGTGCTACCCGAAATCCATCTTCAGCTAAAGAGAGAGCACGGAGTGGGAAGTAAGGAGACTGCTAGAGAGTACCAGGCCCAAACGGGCGGCAGATCCCGAAGCGGAGATAGATCCAGCTTTCTTTTGCTAAACCTGCCGGTGTGGGGCTCTCAAAGCCCACGCCACAACACCACAAAAAGCCGCAGCCACGTAGCCACAGTTAGGGCCCATAGCTCACAGGAGGCAAGAAGCTGGAGTGATCTGGCCCAGGCAACAAGCACACGGCAAACGAAGGGGAGTGAGGCTTCAGCAACTTCCCTGGGTGACCCCCATAGGGACTCAAAGTCGGGGTTACCCCAAACCACCAAGGGCTAAGGAAGGCGAGTTAGTAGTCACCCTCACAAGTCAGCCTGAAGGACACCTGGTTCCCGCCTGGTTCATCCCAGCTACGCCCGGGTTACTCACCCTGCCACCTGAAGTGAGTAAAAACCCTGAAAGACATTCTGCCTGTGTGGAGTTATTCTGCGCCTTGTGGTACTACGCACCTACACAGGGCCCTGGGGCTTGCCTCGCTCTCAGGGGGCTATTCCAACTAACTGCACTCACCATCAGCCCCAGTCGTCCCTCAACCTGCAGTGGCGGTCCCCCACTGACCGCAATACTGAGAGTGGCGTCACGACAAGAAGAAGGTTTCCTACCTGTGACAAGATCCAGCCGAGTGGAGTCCCTGAAGGTAATGCACCGACACTACACCTGTGGGGCTTCACACATATCTAGACGGACAGTGGACAAGGAACAAGACCAGACTGTGTCAGAGAACTTTACTTTACTAAGGATGTAGTGCAGTAGCGTAGCTACCGGGGGGGGCAGAGGGGGCGGTTGCCCCGGGCCCCATGCTCAGAGGGGGCCCACTAGGAGCTTTTGAGCTGTGAGTGCTGCAGGGGCAGAGCAGAAACCCTTGCCCAGATGACGAAAATACATGCTAGTGGTACTGACAGGACCTGCGATGATGTCATGCCCATGTGACCGAGTGGGAGGAGCCAAAGTTTTGCCGGTCAGAAAACAAGCGGCCTCAGGAGATACTGATTCCTGAAGGAGATGGGAACTTGTAATGAGGTAAGATGGGGGTGCAGGGTGAGTGCATATGAGGGGTGTAGACTGTGATAAAATAGTGTGAAGGGGTGCAGGGTGTTTGAGAGAGGGGTAAGTTGGGGTACAGGCTGTATAGGGTGTCAGGCAGGGCCGGAATTTGTGGGCCCTGGGTGAAGGAGTCTCAGTGGGCCCCATCCTCACATAGACACACACATACAGATACGTACACATACAGGCATAAGTACATTTACTTACCGTATTTTTCGGATTATAAGACACACTTTTCTTCCCAAAAATGTGGGAGGGTAATGAGGAGTACGTCTTAAAATACGAATGTAGCTTATTGGGGTGGTGGAGAGGGGTCTCAGGAGGCGGGGGAGATGCTATGCGGTGTGCAGCGTGGTTCTGCTCTGAGCGCCAGACAGCGCGGCTCTGCTCTGTGTGGCTCGCTCTGCATTGTGCAGCACAGCGGGGCCCAGCTCTGTACGGCTCGCTCTGTTCTGCAGCACGGCTCTGCACTGTATGGCGCAGCTCTACTCTGAGCGGAGCGGCTCTGCATTGTGCGGGACTCCTCTGCTCGGTGCGGGGCTGCTCTGCTCTGTGTGGTGAGCGGTAAGGCACTGGTCATTCTGAAGATGTTGGCGGTGAGGTCTTCTAATAATGGCGCCTAAAGTCGGCTCATGTGTAGATGGAGCTCTCGGCTTAAGCTCTCATCTGCGCACACGCAGACTCCCGCCGCCTTTATTTGAAGAAGACCTCACCGCCAACATCTTCAGAATGGCCGCTGCATTACCGGACGCCGCACAGAGCAGACCTGCACAGAGCAGCCCCGCACATAGCAGTCCCGCACAGAGCAGAGCCATGCCGAGCAGAGCAGCCCTGCACAGAGCAGAGCTGAGCAGAGCAGCCATACAGTGAGTATCTGGCCCTCCTCTGTACCACTCACAACATCGTCATACTCCACTACCGCCCCTGCCTACTGTGACCACTGCTCCTCTGCCAGCCCCCTCCCTGGTAAGACACCACTCAGATTATTATAATAATAATCCCATTTTTTTTTTCTCTAAATTTGGGGAGCGTTTTATAATCCGGTGCATCTTTATAAAACGAAAAAATACGATATTTAAAGAGAAATTAAGAAAAATACATATAAATAGACAGAAATTTATACACAGTCATACACACTGACACATAGATATACACATCATACATGCACACACAGATACATTAGAGATATTATTAATTTGGAGAAGCCGGCAACAGCCTCACTCACCTCCCCTGCTTGCCTCTGTCCAGCTCCTCCTGGGAATGTGGCTGTGCAGGCCGCACTGCGTGATGGCCGTCACTAACAGACATGGCCGCATACAGTACACACAGACTGCTGTATATATGTTTAGCCCCGCGCATTACCTTCAGGTGCAGGTTGTCGCAGGGTCTCCACGGGTTTGGAAATCTTCTGGTCACAGGTAGGTTAACTTCAATGGGGAATTCGTGACGCCACTCTCGGTAATTGCGGTCAGGGTGACCGCCACTGCAGATTAGGGGACGCCTGGGGCTGATGTTGGGTGCAGTTAGATGTGGTGGCCTCTCGAGAGTGAGGCTGGCCCCAGGGCCCAGTGTAAGTGTGTAGTACCACAGGTCGCAGAAGAACTCACACACGAAACAGCAGTGTCTTTCAGGGTTTTTACTCACGCTTGCTGGTAACAGTGAGCCAACCCGGGCAATGCTGTGATAAACCAGGGGAGGAACCAAGCAACCTTCAGGCTGATCCAAGGGTGACTGCTGACTCTCCTTCCTAGCCCTCTTGTTTTTGTGGTGACCCAGACTTGAAGTTCTACGGGTTCACCCAGGGAAGTTGCTTCCACCTGTTCTCCCCTTTTCGGCCCGTTTGCTAGTAGCCTGGACCAGGTAACTCCGGCTGCTTGCCTCTTGTCACCTATGGGCCCTCTCGTTGCTACGTGGCTTTGGACTCTGTGTTGGTTTGGTGAAGGGCATGGAGTGCCCCCACCTGCAGGTTTAGCAGGCCAACTGAATGGGCCCCTGCTCTGGGGATCTGTAACCCCGTGCGGGCAGAGTCTACTGACAGTCCCTATACTCAGCCACCTCTCTGCACTCCAGCCACAGGTGGTTTTCGAGCGGCACTACCAGGTAGCCCTTTCTCCCCCGCCAGCAGCCACTGCACCTGCGGTGTCTGACTAGTGACAGCCTGCAGGTTCTCCCTCTGCGACTGCTCTCTCTCCCTCGGCTTCACTAACTGACTCGGCTCACTACTCCCTCCCCTCGGTGCCTGCCTCCGCAACTTAGCAACCAGCCTGTCTACCACACCCCTTGAGTGGAGATGGAGGCCACGCCCCACCCTGGATTTCCCAGGGGTCCCCTCAAAGGTCAATGTGGGAGACCTGGTTACTATGTGCTCGTGAGTCCACACCCTGGTCAGCCTTCAGGATTACCTGTTTTTTACTCACTCAGCCTGAGTGCAGTACTCACTGGTGCCTGACCAGGTCAGGGGCGCCACATATACATCACAGGAGGGGCTAGGGCTACAGTATATACATCACAGGAGGGGCTGGGAGCATAGACATTACTGGGGCATAGATGTTACTGGGGTAGTATACAACTCTGGGGGGCATACACATTACCGGAGTGGGTGGCATACTATTCTGGGGTGGTAGCGCATACGGCTCTGGTGGGGCACACATACGGCTCTGTGGGGCTACACATACGGCTCTGGGGTGGCAGCACATACGGCTCTGGGGTGGCAGCATATACGGCTCTGGGGTGGCCGCACATATAGCTCTGGCAGTCCCATACAGCTCAAGATGGGTCACCTATTGGTCTGAGAGGGCCCATACAGCACAGGAGTGGGGACCCATACAGATCGGGAGGGGGGGTGAATTATACAGCTCAGATGACGAGGGGGTCCTATACAGATTGCTGGGTAGACCATACAGCTTAGGAGGGAGCCACATACAGATCGGGGGTGAAATATACAGCTCAGGTGGAGGGGGGCATAAAGCGTGGGAGGAGATGTACTGTGCTCAGTGGGCTGGGGGACGCTGGCTGGAGCTGCACTGTGGCTCCTCTTCATCTGTGGGACTGGAGCACACTGTGCGGTAGCTCAGGCTACAGGTGAACTTTAAGGCTAGGTTCGCACACTGCGTCTTTTTGACGCTGCGTTTTTGTGCGTTTTTGGCCGCTAAAAACGCACAAAAACGCACCTGCGTTGAAAAAACGCGTAAAAAAACGCATGCGTTTTTACCGCGATTTGGTGCGTTTTTGGCTGCGTTTTGCTGCGTTTTTTATCTCTGCGTTTTGTTGCATTTTTCCTATGCATTGCATGAGGGGAAAACGCAGAAAAACGCAGGATAGAATTGACATGTCCATTTTTTTTTTCAAGCTCAAAAACGCAGCTTAAAAAACAGTTGTGTGCGGACAGCAAAATTGAAAACTCATAGACCGCGAAAAACGCACTGTGCGCACATAGCCTAATAAAGGAGGGGCACAGAGCATTCAACAGTTACTGCTGTGTGTCGGTGTGGATCAAAGGGTTGGCAACCGCACTATTCAGGATCCAGGATAGTGCTTCTGCCAACCCAAGCAATGCAGTCCCCGGAACTCAGCCCGGGGCCCGCAGGACTGAAGATGGCGAGTAGACACCCCTAGCTGTCCAGAGCCCCGGCATTTGCCCGGGTGTGCCGGATGCTGATGCCGGACCTGGATGTAGGGTGTGTGGAATATGGGGGTTTAGGGTGTTTGAGAGAGGTGTAAGTTGGGATCTGTGTAACATATAGGGATGCAGCATGTGTGGCATGGGGTTGTGGCGCCCCTGCGGTCTGGTTGCCACAGCAGTGTTGCCCTCCTCAAAAGGGTTAATGCTGAGCCTGGAGGTAGTTGGGGACGTCCATTGGCCAGTAAGTACCATCGTCCAACACAGTTTCTCCCCCGGGCCAGCAGAGGGAGCTCTAAACCTGGAGTTCCAGGGAGATTCCTTAAGCTCTGACCTGGGGGAGGAGTTAGTCAATCTGTGAGGAGAGTTCAGTGAGGAAGGAACTCGAGTAGTGTGGTGTGTGAGCTGGGAGCTGAGCCGGATCGTTCAGCCCAGGAAAAACACAGTCCACAGCGAGGCAAAGAGGAGAAGGACATTGGGGAGTGGAGCGCAGCCAGCTCACCCCGAAGTCATCGCTGAAAAAACGAATACCGAAGTTCGGTGCCCCTCGAGTACTCGAGTACAGGTGGTTGTATCCGGAGGACGAGAGAACTGCAGGGGTCCATCCACCCCACACCCGGAGGTGCAGCTGTGGAGCCAGGACTTGGAGCCAGGATAGGAAGAGCGGCACCTGTGACAGTCCACGCAGCCTGCCATACGGGGGAGGTAATAAATTACCTCAGAGAGCGACAGAATGGGTCTCAGCATTGCTGAAGCAGCGGGACCCTGCCTACCCAGACAGAGCGTAGGGAGCAGGCCTCATTACTCACCTGGCCAGTGTGAGTTCCCTGACTGCTTCCAGGCTACCGGATCGCCACTACCAACTGTAACAGACACCCTGGAGGTCACCAACTGAGGACAAGTAAAGGAGAAGGTAAAAGAAATCATTGTCTGTGTCTGTTCCTTTCCACTGCCCTGTTGGCCCTGCACCTCATCAACAAACACCATAGACTTTTCCAAAGGTTGCCCCGGGGTACCAGCTCCTCCTGTGGGGAGCAAGAAACACCTCAGCTGCCACAACATCAGCCCCGGAGGTCCCTTCCAGCAGCTGCGGCTCCATAGCCGCACAATTCCACAGGTGGCGTCACGAATAAACTACAACTCCCATCATCATCTCCCCCATCAGCCACATTAATTGACTCCGCCAGGGTCACGGAGTCGGGCCCTGCCACCGCTGACCACCCCGGACTAGTCCGGCCCGACACCGAGTCACCTAAGGCCCTGGGGCGGGCGAGTCAGGGTACACGGTCTGTGGGATATGGAGGTGCAGTGTGTGTGATATGGGGGTACAGGCTGGGGTGCAGTGTGGGATATGGAGGTGCAGAATGTGTGTGGGATATGGGGGTGCAAGATGTGTGAGGTATAACACCACAAAGGAGGTAAAGATGAGGGACAATATAAGTGCTCCACCATGGAGCTGTATATGCGAGGAACTTTTACTGTAAAGTGTGGGAGGGGGAATAGGAGCAGTCACTCAGTATATAGAGTGACAGCACATTATGGGAGACAGTAAGGACAATGTGAGGGCACAGTATGAGAGGAGCAGTATACGAGGGACAATATGAGGGCACAGTATGAGAGGAGCAGTATACGAGAGACAATGTGAGGGCACAGTATGAGAGGAGCAGTATACGAGGGACAATGTGAGGGCACAGTATGAGAGGAGCAGTATACGAGAGACAGTGTGAGGGCACAGTATGAGAGGAGCAGTATACGAGGGACAGTGTGAGGGCACAGTATGAGAAGAGCAGTATACGAGGCACAATGTGAGGGCACAGTATGAGAGTAGCAGTATACGAGGGACAATGTGAGGGCACAGTATGAGAGGAGCAGTATACGAGGGACAGTGTGAGGGCACAGTATGAGAGGAGCAGTATACGAGGGACAATGTGAGGGCACAGTATGAGAGGAGCAGTATACGAGGGACAATGTGAGGGCACAGTATGAGAGGAGCAGTATATGAGGGACAATGTGAGGGCACAGTATGAGAGGAGTAGTATATGATGGACAATGTGAGGGCACAGTATGAGAGGAGTAGTATATGATGGACAATGTGAGGGCACAGTATGAGGGCAGCAGTATACGAGGGACAATGTGAGGGCACAGTATGAGAGGGACAGTATACGAGGGACAATGTGTGGGCACAGTATGAGAGATGCAGTATACGAGGGACAATGTGAGGGCACAGTATGAGAGGAGCAGTATACGAGGGACAATATGAGGGCACAGTATGAGAGGAGCAGTATACGAGGGACAATGTGAGGGCACAGTATGAGAGGCGCAGTATACGAGGGACAATGTGAGGGCACATTGTGAAGGCTGCACAGTGTGAAAAGACAGCAGTCGGGAGAGAGGGTAGACTGCTGAGACCCACACCCCGCAAACAAGACCCTCCCATCTACGATTAACCACTCCGAGACCAAATTAACCAAAATACAAACTTTATTGTATTGTATTATTTGTTTGGCTCAAAACCGCTGTGACTTGAAAAGATTAACCAAAAGATAGAGAGGGAGGGTGGGACAGCAGCGTCCGGATCTCACAAGGTGAGGAGAGACCGGAACCAGGAAGAGGGGGAATATTTATAGGGGAAAGAGTGCGATCATGGGAACATTCCCATTGGATAACACCCCTGGAAGGGGAGGAGGGAGAATCGGACATGAGAGGGAACTTAACCCCTTACTACCAGGGCACAGCTGTCAGGGTGCATTCAGTAAAACACTGACATGCCCTATAGACTGCTGAGACCCACACCCCGCAAACAAGACCCTCCCATCTCCGATTAACCACTCCAAGACCAAATTAACCAAAATACAAACTTTATTAGGAGAGCTTTATCAAAATTAAACAACTCTCATCTTTTATTGTAGATGGAGGTCGGTCACAGCACAATGAACCATTATTAATCAATACTTTCAAACGAAACTTTGTGCCAGGCCGGACTTCCGGCGCACTTTAGCTTTCGTAACCGAACAACTGTTTGGCTCAAAACCGCCACGGAGGAGCAGAGGCCCAAGACTGTGCTCCGACCCCCACCCATAAAGAACAAAGCCTGCTCAATACCATCTTGCGGCGGGAATCGAGGTCATTTCACCCAGTGTGAATGACTAGGACCACTGGAGTTAAGGCAGACCTGGCAATCTCCACAACTTCAGGTATAACTTGAGCCCATATGAGACCCCTGATGCCTCTCCAATTCACCTCGAAGCCACGAAAGCCAAATATAGGAGTGGCCCAGTAACCAAATTACAGACTTAGCCGCGCCTAAAAGGAAAAAACTGTTAGTGACACGTATACAATAAGGCAAACCTGTTTAAGTAATTGATTAAAGAAGCAATAATTCCGGACTAATACATTTCGCAAAACATGCAGAACACCACCGGCTTATGCATAGGGCAATCCCGCCCAAGTGGGCTCAGTCGCCGCCCCTATCCAAAGGAGTGAGTACCAAACTCGCTGGCGGGCAGACCCAGAAACGTTAAACATTTACGAAAAACCGCTAAGAATTGGAATCTCGTCAGAGGGGAACCGTCTTCATGGACTAGAATGAAGAGTTACCATGGCGCAAAGTGATGTAGTTACGGATCAGTCTAACAGGGCACACTGGGCCAGGAATAGAAACAAAAATAACCAGCAGCTATTTAGGGTTTGATCAGTCTTAGATTGCCAAATTCTTATCCTTAAACCCCCATTACCTGATGTGATGTCGTCATGCCGAAGGCCCCCGTGGGTGCCTCCGGCAGGAGAAAGCAACTCACCAATGCGCAATGCGCCAAAAAGGCTATAGTAAAAGAAGCAGAGAAAAGAGCAGACTCGAAAGGAGGAGGACAAACGGCGGAGATGTGTCCGATGATACTAGGAAGAAGGCTAAAAGAAACCGGCCTTCTGCGCTCCCTTCTAGGCTGCCCCCTGACCCACGCCTTAACTGCTTGTTGGACTATTAAAAATTTAGTAATGTCCAGCCAACCTCGTAGTTTGAAATGGAAAGCAAGCCCCGACCGCTAGTACAGGTGATACAGGTACTGGCATGTAACATCCAATCTGGCAGAATCAAATGTAGAAACCGTGTAATTTGCTGCGAAAAAACTAACCATTCCGCCCATGCCTTACCGTAAGCCAGCTGGGGCCCCTGAAGACGTCACCAACGGCATCAGCTGCATTCCAACAGATCCCATATGCTGTGTGGGCACGATATTCCCTCTGTTTGGGCAAAAAGGACAGAGCTGTCGGAACTTCTGAAATTGAAAACGGGAAAGTGAGTCGGCGATAGTGTTGCACCTGCCAGGCACATGGCGAGGCCGGAACCAAATATTGAGCTCAAAACTTGAAGCACAAAAATTTAAGTAATTTTATAACTGGCAAAGAGGATGAAGTCAGGTGATTTATCGCGTGCACCACCCTCATGTTGTCAGTCCAGAATCAAATCCGTTTATTTCTGAAGGGCGGGCCCGAGATCGCGACCGCTGTCACAATGGGGAATAAATCGAGGAGAGTTAGATTGGACACGAGACCATTGGCGTGCCAAGATTGGGGCCAATGCTCAGCACACCATTGAACACTGGAAATAACACCAAAACCCAACGATCCAGATGCGTCGGAAAAGAGTGATAGCTCTTCATTGGAGACAAAGTTATCCTAGAAACAAGTTTGCCTATTGTACCTGGATAGGAAATCATTCCAAATGAACAAATCAGCCCATAGGCGGGATGTAATCCTGGTACGGAGATGGGGAAGCCAAACGCCTTTTGTAGCCAGTGATAACCTCTGGGAAAAACTCGACCCATTGGCATGACGAGACAGGCAATACTAGAAGGCCCAAGAAAGATTGCATCTGACGGAGGGTCACTCTACGGACCGAACAAAACCCCATGATCAGTGAGTGCAGCTTCAATACCTTGTCATCTTGGAGATGAAAAAACCATTGCGTTTCAATCTATCTCAATACCAAGAAAAGAAAGGACCGGCAAAGGACCGACTGTTTTTTCCTTTGACAATGGGACACCGAATCTTGACATCAAGCTGCAAAACGTATGTAATAGAAAGTGGCAGTGAGTGGAATCTTGGGGGCCTACAAAAAGAAGTCATCAAGATAATGAGTAACGTATTGAGAACCGGATTCAACTTGTACAACCCATTCCAAAAAAGAACTAAATAGCGCAAAATAGGAACAAGAGATTGAGCATCCCATAGGAAGGCACGTATCGTAGTCATAACAACCGTCTGCAAAACATCCCAACAACTGGTAGCAATCAGGGTGGACCGGGAAGAGGCGAAAAGCCGAAACAAAATCTGACTTGGCCATCAGCGCCCCCGGTCCCGCTTGCCGAACTAAACCCACAGCTTTGTCAAAAGAGACATACGTGACTGACGTGTCCAATTCAAGTATACCATCGTTGACAGATGAACCTCTCGGGTGAGACAGGTGATGAATTAGACGGAATTTTCCTGTTTCCTTCTTAGGAATGACCCCAAACGGAGACACCCGAAAGTTGTAAAAAGGTATCACCTTAAAGGGTCCCTTAAACCTGCCTTTATCTAACTCGCTGTTTAGTTTATCAAGCAAAACCTCATGGAGTTCTGTCGCAGACTTTAGATTCCGGACAAAAATGGGTTGTCTGTTAAGGTTAAAAAGGGGGTAAAGAATCCAAAAGTGAAGCCGAAGTGCAGCTGAGCTGCCGCCTCTTTATTGAGGTACCGATCAAGCCACGGCCCCGTCTCTGATACGCTCACTGGTGTCTCAATTTTCAGGTGAATTTGACGACTTTTTTGGCAATTTTGCCGAAGGGCGGGAGCATTTTGCTGCTGCATGGGGGCCTTCTCAGGTAGAGCATTCAAGCTTATATCTGCAGAGACCAAAGAATCGGCAGTGCCGCTGGGTCTACGCACGGCCACTGAACTGGAACCGACAGAGCTGCCAGGGGCCGCGACATGAAAGGGCACTTTAGGAGTCATCATGAAGCACAACCAGGAGTCCGTAGCTTTAACCCCCCCACCCTAAGTGTGGTTGATGGGCCAGACGACGCCTGAAATCTTCGTCATAACGCCATCACACAGCCCGCCGTGCGCCTTGTACACGTTATATATGGAGTCAACATATATAAAAAGCTCAGGACAACGGTCAGGATGTTTCTGACCTATGGACACCCTAATACGAAAAAAGGCTTGCAGCCAATTATTAATAGTTTTTGCAACCCTGTTTTTTTTTTTTTTTTTTGTTTTTTTTTTAAAAAGGCCGTTCAGCAGAATCCTCTCCTTGTCTACAGTAAATTGATCAGTGGAAACAAGCGACTAAATGTCTATATAATCATTTGCCCAAATTTTTTTTTTTTTTTTACAGTCTCTGGGTCAAGGTGAGAGCCTAAGGTGGGGGGGTGTACCGCAAAAGAATGTATCCTTATGTATATCAGCCCTAGGAGGGGGCTCGTATCTCTTTTCAGGTTGATTTCAGAATAATAAAGGGTTAACCCGAATTTTTTATTTTTATTTTTTTTTTTTTACTCGGGGTAATTTAAATGAGCTAACAGAGCTTTTAATGACATAGCTGTAGTATCGGCACCTCCCAAGCCCCAGAATAATTGTACTCACCGACCGCTGGAGCATCCGTGGGATTCACCGATATATGTTGAGCCGCTACCGATCCGGCGGCATGTGGTTGAGCCACATAGGGTTCGGCATCTCGCTGGCGGCATGATCTGCGACGAGAGTGCCTGCTTGATGTCCTGGAGTCGTCGGATGAATCAGCCGTGGTTGATGGCTTACGCCATCCTGATGACCGAGACCGACGGCTTCTGCGAGAGGATGTGGACCGTCGCTCAGAATAGGCAGAGCGGCGATCGCGATCCCTACTAGATCGTCTGCGTCTATATAGGCTACGGGAATGTGAGGAGTCAGAGAAGTCGGAGGCAGCGGAGCGGTGTCCGCGCCCAGGCGTCGCCTACCATGGGCCGTGCTTCCAGCACCCGCTGCATCGTGGACAGGGAGGGCCCAGGGTAGGTTCTGCAGCTCCGGGGGCAAGGCCGACACTGTATGTGATGCGTGAGGCAAGGCTATCCCCTCTGGTGCCGCTGGGGGCAATGCCAGCACCTGCGGAGCAACAGGATGCAAAGCCATCCCAACAGTAGCTGCAGGAGCAGCAAGTGGCAAAGCCATCACCGCAGCTGCTGCATGAGCCAGAGCCATCACTGTTGCCGCCGCAGGGGGCAAAGTCATTCCCCCACTCATGTCCATGTGTTGAAGAGACAACTGGGGAGATAACATTGTAGTTGAGGGAGAAGCTGCCCCCACCCTGCCTGCTTCTCCATTAGTGCATTGTGGCAGGGGAGGTAAGAGTAGATAATTGCATGACGCATCTATAAGGGATAAGCAGGTTAACATGCCAAACACCCCCGTACCATATCTACCTAAATAAAGACGAGAACCACGACTTTATTGCAGGAATGGCCACAGTTTTATTTACCGTATATATGTATACCAAAACTCGTGGCCCAACATGCCACTCAATTGTTAAACTTAACCTTATACATATATACCCGTATAACCAGAAACACCGATAGATCCGTCCGAGAGGCAAACCATCATTCCTAACCCCCCGGCCGTAACCTCCAAACCGGCCCAGAGGACCACCTCGGCCGTGACCACCCGGCCCAAGGTGAGGGGTAACAATGTTCCATCGTTAATTACCCCTACCCAGAACCTGCGGGACCTCCGCCCACAAGTTCCCATCCACTCCGAAGCCACTCCCCTTGAACGACTTCGTACCAAAAACCGACTGTCGGTACTCCCAACCTCTCAGACGGACCTATCACCCCGCTGTGACAACAACAAATTAGCAAATCAACCTTGTATTCTCCTTTCTTCCTCTTGTTTTTTTTTTTTTTTTAAATTATTTTTTTTTTTTTAAGTTTTTTTTTTTTTTTTGAAAAACCATCACCTTTTTACTATTTTATTTTTATTTTTTTTTTTATATATAAACATATACATATAAATATATATCAGGGCGGGCGGGTGGGACACAAATTTCAGGCGACAAAAGGGGAGGTAATCAGTACACCCCCTCTCTTATACCTCTCACAACCCCCCACCCCTTCCTTGCTCCCCTCCAATCCCCTTACAGCTCCCTTCTACCAATCCTATAGTCCCATATATCCCCCATCCCATGTAAACCAATTAACCCTTTCCTAACCTTGCACCCTCCCGATCGTCATGGGGTCCATTCACCCCTATGGGGCTCACTGCCCTTCTTGACGCATCTATAAGGGATAAGCAGGTTAACATGCCAAACACCCCCGTACCATATCTACCTAAATAAAGACGAGAACCACGACTTTATTGCAGGAATGGCCACAGTTTTATTTACCGTATATATGTATACCAAAACTCGTGGCCCAACATGCCACTCAATTGTTAAACTTAACCTTATACATATATACCCGTATAACCAGAAACACCGATAGATCCGTCCGAGAGGCAAACCATCATTCCTAACCCCCCGGCCGTAACCTCCAAACCGGCCCAGAGGACCACCTCGGCCGTGACCACCCGGCCCAAGGTGAGGGGTAACAACGTTCCATCGTTAATTACCCCTACCCAGAACCTGCGGGACCTCCGCCCACAAGTTCCCATCCACTCCGAAGCCACTCCCCTTGAGCGACTTTGTACCAAAAACCGACTGTCGGTACTCCCAACCTCTCAGACGGACCTATCACCCCGCCACAGACCGGCCAAGTGACACCCTTACTTGGCCCGGGCCCCCCACACCCCCAGTGCTTGCTCCAGGCCATCCCTCAAACCCAACATCCATAAATCCAGACCCACATCGGTCAGATGAACCCCATCTCTCCTTAGATACTGCTCCGTGGACTCCTCCAATTCTCTATGCCGCACCACCAACCCACCATTTCTCGCCACAAACCTGCCAATAGCCCGGTTCAGCTTGCTCCGAGCCCTATTAATACGGTCCACCGACCTCCCAAAACGCCACTGCGTCTGAGCTATGATGTCCGACCAAACGATAACTATGCCCGGGAACGCCCTCCACAAATGTAACAGGTCCAGCTTTATGTCCCTTTTCAATTCCCTCGCCGACCTTACTCCCAAATCGTTCCCACCCACGTGCAAAATTAACACATCATGGTCACGATCCATACGGCTATAATAAGCCACCTCTGGGCGCACTCTACCCCAGGTCATGCCCCGAATTCCGAGCCACTGTACTCGAGCTTCCGACACCGACACTCCAAGCTGCCGACCGTCATGACGCACATCCACCCGCAACGCTCCCCAATACACATAGGAGTGCCCGAGGATCCACACAAGGCATGGACCTACAAAATACAAAGACCACGAATAAAAACAGCAACAGAACAAGAAAATTACCACAAACCGGCATCAAACACAAACCCTGAATCCCCCACCACTGGCCATCACCTGACCAAGTGAGGCCTAATGTACAAGCGAAACCTGGAAGACTCCCACCTCCCAATCCGCCGGATACAATCCTCACTCAAGCCCCACCTGGCGGCTTCCGTTGCCGCCCCAATCCGGAAGGAGTGAGACCCGTACTCATGTGGCTCCTCCCCCACCCTTGCTAAAGCCATCTTCAGCACCGCATTGAATTGGTACCGCGACAAAGCCAATCCGTCCGCATGTCTAAGAAAAACGCCAGGGTAACCGCTGCGCACCTTTAAAAACTCTGACACTTGTACCACTGGGCACAACTGGTGCCCCGGTAAAGCGAACAACACTACTAAGCGCCCCCGGCCCCTCTGATCCGTCTTCGAAAAGCGAAGCCGACATTCCACTCTATCCTCCCCCAGCATTACATCCCCCAACAGCAAACCACCCATCGCTTGCTTAGTCGGGCTGACCAATTCACCAATGCGAAAGGCCCCAAAAAACGCCAATACAAAAGCTACCGAAAACAAAACCCGCTCATAAGGAGACGAACACAACTCCCCCAAAATCCCCACTAAACGCACCAACAATGGCAATGACACCGGCCGTCTACTGTCCCGCGACTGAGCCCCTTTCCGAAAACCCTTCATCGCCTGCCGCACCAGAAAATCCTTAGTCGCGTCCCGAACCCCCTGCATCTGGAACAAAAAGGCCAACGCCGCCAACTTGCAACCAATCACCGAAATAGACCTGCCTTCCGAAAAGTCCCCACTAATTAACATCAGTACCCCCAACACTCGACCCTTGTAACCCGACTCCATGAACTCCCTACTTTCCAACTCTGCCCATTCCTTCCACACCGCCTGATATCGGCACCAAGTAGCCTCAGACACCGATCTCCGAATTCCCTCAAATGCTATACCGATGCCAGGTCCCACAGCCAGTTCGGGCAAGGTTCTCCCTCCGCGTCTGCTTCCGGCACCAGCTTCCTGAACCTGCAAAACTGAAACCGTGATAGCGCATCAGCCACCTCGTTTCGAGTCCCAGGCACATGCCGAGCCACCACGCAAATGTTTAACTCCAAGCAACGCAACACTAGATGCCTTAAATACCCCACAACCGGCGGGGATTTTGCCGACAGTGCGTTGATGGAATGCACCACCGCCATGTTGTCACAATGCATGCAAACCCTTCTTCCAGCAAAAACAGGGCCCCACAACTCCACCGCTACAATAATGGGAAACAATTCCAGCAGCGCCAAATTCCTTACCAAACCTGCTTCCACCCAAAGCCGCGGCCACTTTCCCACACACCAGCGCGTCTGAAAAATTGCTCCAAAACCTGTCGCCCCAGCCGCATCAGTGTACAATTCCAGTTGGCTATTGGACAATGCCTCGCTCATCCAAAGGGTCCGACCGTTGTACCAGTCCAAGAACTCCTCCCACACCAACAAATCCCCTTTCATCATTTTTGTCACTCTGACAAAATGATTTGGAGCTTTTACCTCCGCGGTTGCGCCCGCCAGTCTCCTATTAAATATCCGCCCCATCGGCATAATGCGACAAGCGAAATTCAATTTCCCGAGCACTGACTGCAAATCCCGCAACCGTACCTTCTTGGCCTGAGCCAAAAACCGCACTGACGCCTTCAAATCCAAAAGCTTCCCCTCCGGCAACCGGCATTCCATTGCCAGTGTATCAATTTCGATACCTAAGAAACATAAAGCCGTCACCGGCCCTTCTGTTTTTTCTTTTGCCAACGGAATACCCAGGCTCCGTGCGATCCGCTCTAACGTAAACAACAACAAGGAGCAAACCGAAGAGCCCGCCGGACCCACGCAAAAGAAGTCATCCAAATAGTGAATCACTGAATGGACTCCTGCCACCTCCTTAACTACCCATTCCACAAACGTACTGAATGCCTCAAAATAAGCACACGAAATGGAACAGCCCATCGGCAGGCAACGATCCACATAGGATGTATGTGGGATGGTGAATACTAAGAGATGAAAGCTCTCTGGATGCACCGGGAGTAAACGAAAAGCTGCATCTACATCTGCCTTTGCCATCAGGGCCCCCCGCCCTGCAACCCTTACCAGCTCCAAGGCCCTATCGAACGATACATAACATACCGCCGACAACTCTGGTGATATCCCATCATTCACCGACAATCCCGCCGGATAAGATAAATGATGAATGAGCCGACATTTGTTCGGCTCCTTCTTAGGTACCACCCCAAGGGGGGAAATCCGTAAATTGGAGAATGGCGGGTCCTGGAATGGGCCCGCCATCCTTCCCAACTCCACCTCCTTCTGCAGCTTTTCCTTCACCACCGCCGGATGTTCTTTTGCGGACCTCAAGTTTCCCGGGCGAAACACCGGCGCCTCAGATTCAAACGGAATCCGAAAGCCCTCCGTAAAACCACGTTCCAACAACTCCGCCGCCCGAACATCTGGGTATCTATTTAAATAGGGAAGCATCGCCTCTACCCTCACTGGCGTCCTCCCTTTTTCCAGACCCCTCCCCCGCCTTTCCTTTCCCTTTCTTGAAGCACCTGGCCAGAGGGTGGGACCCTCCACATCCGGAACACTCGTGTTTGAACCGACAAGAGGCCCCGAACTTACACTGTCCCTCGTTATACTGCCAACAAGCTCCCTTTTTCTGTCCAGCCGAGGACCCGCCACTCGCACCCGGGCTCCCGGCACCCCCTCGAAAGGGCTGAGCCGGAGCCGTCATTAACCGCATCCACAAAGAAATATCCTTGTGGCCCCACTGGACACCCGGCCGCAGAGCCTTCCGTTGCCGGAACTGCTCATCATATCTTAGCCACCCTAAACCGCCGTATACTCTATACGCTTCCCCTATCGCGTCCATATATCCAAATAGGGCGGAACAATGCTCCGGCTCCTTTTCCCCGATCACGCTGGCTAAGATCGCAAAGGCCTGTAGCCAGTTAGTAAACGTCCTCGGGATCAACCTATACCTCCGTTTTTCTTCATCCTCTTTCTCCTTTTTTGTATCACTGGGTTTCACCTTATCCAAATTAAACTTCTCCAAGGGAAGCAGGGAAAAATTTCCACATACTCCCCTTTCCAAATCTTTTCCCTCACCTCCTTTTTCAAATGAACCCCTAACTGACCTTCAAAACACACATAAATTTCACTCCGCGCCCTATCATCCAAACGCACAACCTCATCCTCCTTTTCTTTTTCCTTTTCCGCCTCCTTACTCGCACCCACGTCAGCCGCCCCACCAGCCGCCTGTCCCGTACCTACCGCCGAGGTAGGGTCCCGCGCCGCAACCTCGCGCACCGGCGCTTCTGTCTGCACCACCTCCGTGGGGCCCACCCACGCCCCCACCGGAGCCCCAGGTCCAATCCGACTAACCCGTTCCGCAGACAACCCCTGCAACACCCCCAAAAGCTGCCCCCAAAACTCCGGGCCCGGTAAACCGGACTGTCCGACCGCACTCGCCCCCTGCGCAACGCGTCCCGCGACGGAACCCCCGCCCCCGCCCGCGCTACCCACAGCATGAAACATTTCTGTCGTCTGCTCACCAGGCTGCCGTTGAACCGACGCCGGAACAGCCGTGCCACGATCTTCCTGCTGCCGCTCTGTCCGACCTGCCGCTGCCGTTGCTCCTTCTTCCTCGCCGGAGTCTGACGAGCTGCCGAAATCGTCCGGGGGGACCAGCGAGGGGACAGCCCGCACCTGGCGGCCGTCAACCCCCACGGTCACCGCACCCTGCTCGTCCGGGCGACTCCTGCTAGACCTCTTCCTTTTTGCCCGCCGTGGCGCCCTGCCGCCGTCCTTCCTCGCTGTAATCATGACAGACTGCTGCGCCGCCACTTCTCCTGTCGCTCTCAGTGGGCTCCCTCCCTGCCGACTGCAGGAAGGCCGTGCAGAACTTGATCCTCGCTGGGAACAACCCCCAGCCCGATCGTCGCCGGGGGGACCGTGATTACCGATCTCATCCGTGCCTGCAGGCCACCGTACCCCTCCTCCGATCTCCTGACCTCGCCGCTCTCACCCGCTCCCGCCCTCCGTCCTGTAGCTCTCCCCTGCGGCCTGCAGGGAGTCTCCTCCGTCAATCCGGCACGCCGAGCGCCACCCCCAGCCGGCACATCACTGGGGGCTGCTGTTATCACCGCTCCAGTCTGGGAATGTGCAGGCCGCGGACCGGAAGTGGGCCTCGCCGAGGCTCCGCCCACCCCCGACCCGCGGGATCTCCGACGCGGATTCCTCCCGGTGGCCGGCAGCTCCCCTTGGTAAGTTGAAGGGCTCCGCCGCCCCGGAGGGTCCCCGCAGGGGCTCCTTGATCTCATTCTCCCCCTCCAGCTGGGGGAGTAGCGCTCCGGCGGTCGCGCCCGCCGAGCACGTAGCAACGGCCCGGGCGCAGGAGCAGCAGGCAGCGCCGCTCCAGCCCCACAGACTGCTGCCAGCTGCTGCCGCAGAGCGTCCACCCCTAACACCTCGGAGGCCCCCCGCACCATCTCCATCAGCTCAGCAAGGGCAGCCATGGCAGCAGGCAGCAATATGTCCTGGGGACACAAATTTCAGGCGACAAAAGGGGAGGTAATCAGTACACCCCCTCTCTTATACCTCTCACAACCCCCCACCCCTTCCTTGCTCCCCTCCAATCCCCTTACAGCTCCCTTCTACCAATCCTATAGTCCCATATATCCCCCATCCCATGTAAACCAATTAACCCTTTCCTAACCTTGCACCCTCCCGATCGTCATGGGGTCCATTCACCCCTATGGGGCTCACTGCCCTTCTTACTACTAGCAAACTCCTCTGCTGAGGAGGATCTGCAGCTATTATTTCCTCCCATGGCCGTGTGTGGGGGCGCTATTACAGGTGGAGTGTTGGGCTGAAGCAGCAAGGATGGGGTTAAGCCTTGCCTCCGGAGCGCAGGGATTTGATTAATTAATTACAGCGGCGCCGCTTTGCCTGTAGGACAGGAGAGGCTTGCGGCCGCCGCGCGTGTTACTGTGGTCGGACGTGTGGGCGTTACTGAGCGGGGGAACGTGCACGGCGCGCCCGTGGGGCGCGCGCCCGCCCCGCACGCAGTGTGTGACTCAGACGCTCCAGCGGGCGGCTTAGACAAGCAGGCCGCCTGCCGGCCGGAGTTTGCGTCTGAGCCTCAGGAGGAGGGGAACGCTGCTCACCTATAATAGCAGCAAGCCACGCGTCACCCCCTGCCTCCTGATCCTGTCCCTGACAGCCTTGTCCAGCATGTCAGCCATCTCTCACCGGGAACGACAGCAGCGTCCGGATCTCACAAGGTGAGGAGAGACCGGAACCAGGAAGAGGGGGAATATTTATAGGGGAAAGAGTGGGATCATGGGAACATTCCCATTGGATAACACCCCTGGAAGGGGAGGAGAGAAAATCGGACATGAGAGGGAACTTAACCCCTTACTACCAGGGCACAGCAGTCAGGGTGCATTCAGTAAAACACTGACATGCCCTATAGTGTGGCGAGGGGCATGGAAGGTGTTTACAATGTGGAGGCCATTATTACTATCACAGGCGCATTATTTTGTATGTAAAGCATATAGGACATGATTATTGGTGGTTTTACAGATATTTTTCATAAAGACAGTGTGGCGGCCATAATTCATGGTGGAGGGATGGTGCAGTGGTTGTAGTATATCAGGGGCACAATGTGGAGGCCATGTATCATTAGGGGGACAGTGTAGGGGTCACTTTTTCATCAGAGAGCATAGTGGGGGGAAAAATTTTGTCAGGTGCACACTATACGGGGTATTTAGTGCACAGTATGTGCGGATATTTTTTATTTAATGTAATAATGACACTGATATTTTTTTCATGTTGGGATATGTTGTGGAAAACCAGAAAATGGAAGTCTGTGGAAAGAATCTGTGTACGCCCAAAGTCATCATGTCGTCTGCATCTGTCGCGGGCGGAGGAGGGGGCGCCGCGCTCTCCCTACTGCTCGGGTCCGGCTGGCACTGCGGCCTGCTGCCGCTGCTCGGTGGCTCGAGCGATGGGCCGGATCCCGGGGACTCGAGCGGCGCTCCTCGCCCGTGAGTGAAAAGGGGATTGAGTGTTGGTATAGTTTATTGTCCGTGACGCCACCCACGGTTGTGGTGATTTGTTGACACCACCGCTGCTCTGTATGGGAATCCCGGGAGTGGTGGTATGGAGCAGCCAGATGTTAATCCTCCCCTCCGTGGGTAGGGGGTTGGTTGTCCCGGGGCCCAATGATGAGGTGGGTGATGCAGGGTTAGGTGGGGTGCAGGGACGCGGGGGCAGCTCCGTGCCTTGCGGCACTGTGGTACTCACTCAGCCTGAGACGATGACACAGTTCTCGGTAAAACACACGGCTGGAAAGACGGTTCCCACGGACGGCTGCACTTGCTTTCCCCAGTAGGTGACGGTGACGGTCCCTTTTTCCTGCACCTACAGTGATGATGGTTGCGATGGGTTCCCACCGGTAACCCGCTCCCCGGCTTGGATATGGGCCGGAGGAGCCCTACTTTGCCCGCAGGCGCTGGCCCTGAGAAACTGGTGCCCTGGCGGTGGCGGTGTCTCTCTGTTATGGTTGGACTGTTGCCTTCAATCGGGACTTGGTTGTTAGGAGACAGCCGTCCCCTTCACTGACGGATTTGGCAAATTATGGCGACTCCTAGCCTTGCCGGGATCCGAAAGGCCCCTGCCCTGGTGCTGACTGTTCTTCGTATACTGCTCCGGTACCGCCGGGTCACCACCCGTCCGCGGTCCTTCCAGCAACCTCCGAGCAGTCCCCCTGCAGACTATCACCGCCGTCTGCTGACCTTGCTGTCACTATCCGGGGCACGCACCCGGACTAACTTCAGGCTTTACTACTCTCACTTTTTCTGTCACTTCAGCTTTTTCCTTAGCTCCACTACTACTTCCTCTACTTCACTCCCTTTTCTTAACTGCCTGATTCTCCCGCCTCCAGGGCTGTGAACTCCTCGGTGGGCGGAGCCAACCGTCTGGCCCACCCCCTGGTGTGAACATCAGCCCCTGGAGGAAGGCAACAAGGATTTTGGTAGCCTAGGTGTTCCTAACTGGGGTGTAGGGTGTGGTGGTGTTGTGACCTGTGACCCCTGGCTTGCCCAGGGCGTCACACATCAGATGAAGAAGAATGGGATGAGACAAAGCAAATCAGAGAAGAAGTTTCCAATATGGTACCTGGATCTAAGGGAGCATTTATACTGGACAATCCCTGCATTTAAAGGGAATCTGTCACAAGGATTTTGCTCCCATATCTGAGAGCAGCATAATGTAGTGACAGAGACCCTGATTCCAGTGATGTGTCACTTACTGAGCTGTTTGCTATAATTTTGATAAAATCAATGTTTTCTCTGCTGCAGATCTAGCAGTTATACAGAGCTCATAAATATGCTGGACTACCTGCAGCATGCCAAGTAGTCCTGTAATGATAATCTACTGCTGATTAGTCAGTAATTTTATCAAAACTACACTAAGCTGGTCAGTAAGTGACACATTGCTGGAATCAGGATCTCTGCCTCTACATTATGCTGCTCTCAGATTAGAGGGCAAAAACCTGGTGTCAGATTCCCTTTAAATGATAGTCGACCATTTGGTTATATGAAGCCATTCGGCAGCTGTTTAATGGCCTGTGACTGCAGACTTGTGAATCCTCATAGCATGCACACAGTGCACTGTCATTGTTTTCCAGTGCCGGTGGTGAGAGCGTCCGTCATGTCAGCACAAGTGTGCGATTTGCATACTTCTAGCCACATCTGCATGAGGCTTTAGTCTGACTTATTGGCAGGGTACGTGATCAATTTAAGTGCTTAGAACAGCATGAACGCCAACTACGGCCCTGCCACTACACTTAACCGTACCAGTCTGCGCATGCATGCTGCAATTTTTTTTTTCTCAGACCACTCGGTCCAAGGACAGAATTGAACATGTGCACTGCCTCATTGGATAACATTGGTCTGAATGTGATCCAATATTTTGTTGGATCGCACTTGGATCAAAAATACGGGTGTCTACACAAGCTATTAGGCTACGACACCATTGTTGTAAATATGGTTACCTGGTTAGGGGCCCACTCAGAGGTTTCGCCCCCTCTGAGCCGAACCCCTAGCTACGCCTCTGCTTTGCACAGTACATCTCTCTTATCCCCTTATACACAGCCACTTACTGCAGTACATGGCTCCTCTCATCTATATACAGCCTCATCCTGCAGAACATGGCTCCTCTCATCTATATACAACCTCCTCCTGCAGTACATGGCTCCTCTAGTACATGGCTCCTCTAGTACATGGCTCCTCTCATCTATATGTGACGCCCCTGGACTATCAGGTCGTCACAGGGTATTGTGCAATCTGCCCTCCTGTGCATGTTGCCTACATCAGATAATAAAATCCTAGGTACACTCTGCACCACACCCACCAGACACACCAGTGGACAGCCTGAGTGGAATAGGGTCGCCCACTTGGGGGGTTGGTTAGGGGAGGTCACGAGTGTCAGGAGAGGAGAAGGAGTTTGGAAGCGAAGGAAAGAGGAGGTCAGGAGCCGGGCTCCTAGGAACAGTCTAGGTAGCAGATGGTGGTCTGGACCTAGAGAAGTTGGACCCCCGGTCGCAGGGGATCGTGACAAGGGGCATGGAACTGTCGAGGAGGACAGCTGGCGGCCTTGTACCATCACCGGGCTGGGACCAGGGCATGACGGGGTACGTGGACCTTAAATCAGGGAGTAGCTTCAGCCAACCTGACAATTCACCCGATGAGAACGGAGCCTTCATGATCCTCTCTCCACCTGCTCCGAAATCGGGGTACTAGTGCAACGAGGGGGATAGGATTTTCCACAAAAACGGTCCGGAAAATCCTAAGCGTGAACCCTGAGAGCAAGCTCACACAGTTAGCAATACTGGGGAGCGGGACCCGGCTAGTTCCATACTACCGGGACCAACAGAGAAGTAACTTAGTGCCAGAAGGCAGGTCACGGATCACCAGGCAACACCATCGGGGACGGGACCCGAACTAGCTCCCCTCAGCGTCAGCGGTGTCCAGTACTTTGGTTTATCCAGTTGTCGGTGTCAGTTTTATGGACTGAGTGAGTACACAAGTGACCCCCTGCGCTCCCCACGGTACTCCCCAAACACCATCACTAAGTCCTGGGGCATTCCCCCTACCCGTGGAGGGTTCCAACACCTGGCTGCCCCATTCCATCACCCCCGGGTACTCCCAACTGCAGAGGTGGTACACCAAATTACCACATATCACGGGTGGCGTCACGAACTCTAACGCATTCCCCTGTAAATGCCCTCTTCATTCAAGTGGCCGCATGACCCACGGGTCCGGAGACCCCTCGAGCCACTGCGGATCTGGATCCGAGCAGCCCAGTTGCTGGTACGGGGTGGGGCGGCACATATATACAGCCTCCTCCTGCAGTACATGGCTCCTCTCATCTATATACAGCCTCATCCTGCAGTACATGGCTCCACTCATCTATATACAGCCTCATCCTGCCGTATATGGCTCTTATCATCTATATACAGCCTCATCCTGCAGTACATGGCTCCTCTCATCTATGTGTGGCGCCCCTGACCTGGTCAGGCACCACTGAGTACTGCACCCATGCTGGGGACAGTACAATACAGGTAATCCAGAAGGCTGACAGGGGTGTGGAACACAGGCGCATAGTGATCAGGTCTCACACATGTACCCATGAGAGGACCCCTGGGGATCCCAGGAGGGGGCAAGCCTTCACCTTCACTGGAATAGTGGAGGGGGTAGAGCCTCCATCTCCTCTCAAGGGGTGTGGTAAGAGAGTCTGGTTGCTAGGTGGCGTAGGCAAGAACAGGAGAGGAGGAGCAGTGAGTCAGTTAGAGCAGAACTTCATAGGGCTCAGTGAGGAGCAGACCTGTGGGGCTGTTGCTGTCTAACAGCGCCCGCGCAGTGGCTACAGACGGGGGAGAACGGTCAACTAGGAGTGCTGCCTGAAAGCCAGCTTCAGCTAGAGAGTGCAACGGAGTGGGAAGTAAGGAGACTGCTAGAGAGCACCAGGCCCAACCGGGCGGCAGATCCCGAAGCGGGGATAGATTCAACTTTCTTCTGCTAAACCTGCCGGTGTGGGGCCCTTAAAGCCCACACCACAACACTACAAAAGCCGCAGCCACGTAACCGCAGTGAGGGCCCATAGGTCATAGGAGGCAAGAGGCTGGAGTGGCCTGGTCCGGGGAACAAGCACACGGCGAAACAAGAAGGGGAGAGAGGCTTGGAGCATCTTCCCTGGGTGACCCCCATAGGGACTCAAAGTCGGGGTTACCCCAAACCACCAAGGGCTAAGGAAGGCGAGTCAGTAGTCACCCTCATAAAGTCAGCCTGAAGGATACCTGGTTCCCACCTGGTTCATCCCAGCTACGCCCGGGTTACTCACCCTGCTATCAAATGTGAGTAAAAACCCTGAAAGACATTCCTGCCTGTGTGGTTATTCTGCGACTTGTGGTACTACAAACCTACACCGGGCCCTGGGGCTTGCCTCACTCTCAGGAGGCTACTACATCCGACTGCACCCACCATCAGCCCCAGGCGTCCCCTAACCTGCAGTGGCGGTCCCCACTGACCGCAATACTGAGAGTGGCGTCACGATCAAACAAGAAGATTTCCTACCAGTGACGGAGATCCAGCAACGTGGAGTCCCTGAAGGTAATGCACCGACACCGACACAGCACCTGCGGGGCTTCACATCTGGCGTCACGAACAGGATAAGGACTAGACCTGTTCAGACAGGTGACCATGTGCCTGGGCGGTCCGCTTGAAAAATTGGAAGCGCCGCCATATTGCCACCATGAAAAGCGCGCTGCAAAACAACAGCAGCCCGCGCTGGAAGAAGTTACCGCCCACGAAGAGGCGGGGCTACCCAGAGATCCCCTGCAGAGTCCTGACCTCGCTGATGAAGAAAGCGGAAGCGTCCAGAGACGGCGGAGCAGAAGGGAAGCCAGCAGCTTGGTAGAGAAAATGGAGTCCAGACGCGGATACCCAGAACCAGGCACTGCTGCCTGGTGGTGCCGAGAGCTTGCCATCTTCTGCGACCGGCTGGAGGCCGGGATCGTGCGACGGCTCAGAGAAGAACGCACGGAGCTCCTGGAAATGGCTGCGGCGGTGCGGACCTACGAGGAGGGAGCCGCGCGACGCATGTCAGACCGAGCGGCGACGACGCAGACCCCGATGCTGCCACAGATGGGTGAGTCGAGTGATGCCCCGGCCAGCACAAGTGCCCCGACCCCTGCTGCCACGCCCGCGGTCCCGGAAGAGGCGCCCGGTGCGGCGCTACCGAACCAGGCCGCAGCCACGCTAGACGCGGCCCGCCAAATCCAGGCAGCCGCAGCCATGCCCCGCCTGGCCCGCAAAGGTCCGACCACCACTGCGATACTGATCCGTGCCGCAGGTGTGACGCTGACCCAGGCTGCCACCCTGCTGAGCCCAGTCCGCCAAGACCCCACCGCAGCAGCGACGCTAGTCCGCGCCGCAAGTGATATGCTGAACCAGGCCGCAGCCCCGCCGGGTGCGGCCCGCCAAGCTCCGATCGATGCAGCGACGTCCAGCCCAGCCTGCACAGAGCCCCCTGCAACAGCGACACTGATCCAGGCCGCCGCCATGCCGGGCGCGGCCCGCCAAGACCAGGCCGCCGCCATACAGGGCGCGGCCCGCCAAGAAGAGAAGACTACCTCATCATTTTCCCCGGCCTGCAAGGCCAGAGCAGACACCGCTCCCCAGTCAGAAGAGGTCCCTGCTGGAAAGCCCACGCTGGGGGAGGACCCCGAATACTGGCGGCTGAAGGCTGACATGGAGGCCAAGTTTCCACAATGGTTGGTGGACCGGTACATGCTCCCTCCGCATACCCCCAAGAGAAGTCCAGCAACCCCTGCAGCCGCGCCAGAGAGTCCACCGCCCAGACCAGCTGAAGAGAGCCCATCCCCAGCACTGCCACCAAAGGAGTGCAGCGAAGAACTAAGGGGGAGAGGAGGCCAGGAAGCTGAGGAGCTGACTCCGACGCCAACCGCAGCAGACCCCTACCCAGAGCCGGAGATGCTGCCCTATTCCCGCTGGGAGGAGGAAGACTTGACACCGTCAGCAGATGAAGATCTGCCCCAAAGCCTCACCTGGGAGCTTGTAAGCTGCACCTCGCAGAACCCAGCCCGCAAGACACGGCGCAGCAGATCAAAGCGTCCTCCAACACCACAGTCTCCAGAGCAGAGGGAGGTCACGGTCAGAGACCTGGAGGAGAAGAGGTGCCTAAGAAGGTCCGAAGCCCAGGCTAGAGGACCCCTTTACAGAGGGATAGTAGAAGACTTCAACCTGAAAAGCGGATACGGCTTCATTGTCGTGAAAGGAATAAAAGAGGGCATATTCGTAAATCGGAGAGATGTTCAAGCCCACCTGCCCAGAGGACATTCAGGCAGAAATCTGAAAGTTGGGGACTTAGTACAGTTCACCTTACATCAAGGAGAAAGGGGCTACTATGCCTTAGACGTAGCACCATGTCCAAGACAAGAAAGACAAGACAGAGATAAAGAAACAGATACAGAAAAAGAAACAGACGAAGACCAAGAAAAGAAAGACAAAGATCCTACAGATGAAACAACCACGGACGACGACGGAGAGCAAGAAAGTCACAGGTGCCAGTGCCCAACATGCCCACGCCCTGGTGAAAAAGAGGAGTAAAGTAAAGGAAAGTAAGAAGTTACTGTTTTGACCAGTTTTGACAAGTTTTGTTTGCAACGTTTAAGAAATGCGCCCACAAAAACTATTGTGAGAAATGAACTTTAAGGCTATGAACTTGCTATAGCCACAAACTCTCGCAGTGTAAATAGTTACACCAGTGGCACCACCACCAGGGCCAGCCTGTTTAGGGGCTTGGCTCGTCTGCAACCAGGGGGGCCCGTCCGTAGAAAAGGGCCTTGGCTCACTTGCGACCAGAGAGCACGCCTGTTTATGGGGCCTTGGCTCACCACCACAAAGAGGGTACCTGGTCAGCACCAACTGTGGAGGCCGCCTCTGAATCCTGCCAGAAGAGGCTGACGGCGCGGATCCACCAGGCCAGGTATACCCTGAAACCACCAGCCCATGAAAGCCGCCTCTACATCCTGCCAGAAGTGGCTGAAGTCGCGGCCAACGGGAGAGGAAGATTGGAGGAAAGGTCTGGGGAAACGGATGGCCCAGATCTGGTTACCAAAAGGACCGGTGACCTGCCTCCTGAGAGGGTTTTGGGTGGGTTAACGGACTTGTGGGTGGAGGGTGGTGATGTCTGATACCGGGTGCTTTTAAATGTTTTACATGTTTTAACGTTTTATGCATTTTAAAATGTTGTCTTGCAGCCCGAGGACGTGCTGGTGATAACTAAGGGGGAATGTGGCGCCCCTGACCTGGTCAGGCACCACTGAGTACTGCACCCATGCTGGGGACAGTACAATACAGGTAATCCAGAAGGCTGACAGGGGTGTGGAACACAGGCGCATAGTGATCAGGTCTCACACATGTACCCATGAGAGGACCCCTGGGGATCCCAGGAGGGGGCAAGCCTTCACCTTCACTGGAATAGTGGAGGGGGTAGAGCCTCCATCTCCTCTCAAGGGGTGTGGTAAGAGAGTCTGGTTGCTAGGTGGCGTAGGCAAGAACAGGAGAGGAGGAGCAGTGAGTCAGTTAGAGCAGAACTTCATAGGGCTCAGTGAGGAGCAGACCTGTGGGGCTGTTGCTGTCTAACAGCGCCCGCGTAGTGGCTACAGACGGGGGAGAACGGTCAACTAGGAGTGCTGCCTGAAAGCCAGCTTCAGCTAGAGAGTGCAACGGAGTGGGAAGTAAGGAGACTGCTAGAGAGCACCAGGCCCAACCGGGCGGCAGATCCCGAAGCGGGGATAGATTCAACTTTCTTCTGCTAAACCTGCCGGTGTGGGGCCCTTAAAGCCCACACCACAACACTACAAAAGCCGCAGCCACGTAACCGCAGTGAGGGCCCATAGGTCATAGGAGGCAAGAGGCTGGAGTGGCCTGGTCCGGGGAACAAGCACACGGCGAAACAAGAAGGGGAGAGAGGCTTGGAGCATCTTCCCTGGGTGACCCCCATAGGGACTCAAAGTCGGGGTTACCCCAAACCACCAAGGGCTAAGGAAGGCGAGTCAGTAGTCACCCTCATAAAGTCAGCCTGAAGGATACCTGGTTCCCACCTGGTTCATCCCAGCTACGCCCGGGTTACTCACCCTGCTATCAAATGTGAGTAAAAACCCTGAAAGACATTCCTGCCTGTGTGGTTATTCTGCGACTTGTGGTACTACAAACCTACACCGGGCCCTGGGGCTTGCCTCACTCTCAGGAGGCTACTACATCCGACTGCACCCACCATCAGCCCCAGGCGTCCCCTAACCTGCAGTGGCGGTCCCCACTGACCGCAATACTGAGAGTGGCGTCACGATCAAACAAGAAGATTTCCTACCAGTGACGGAGATCCAGCAACGTGGAGTCCCTGAAGGTAATGCACCGACACCGACACAGCACCTGCGGGGCTTCACATCTGTACAGCCTCATCCTGCAGTACATGGCTCCTCTCATCTATATACAGCCTCATCCTGCAGTACATGGCTCCTCTCATCTATATACAGCCTCATCCTGCCGTATATGGCTCTCATCATCTATATACAGCCTCATCCTGCAGTACATGGCTCCTCTCATCTATGTACAGCCTCATCCTGCAGTACATGGCTCCTCTCATCTATATACAGTCTCCTCCTCTAGTACATGGTTCCTCTCATCTATATACAGCCTCATCCTGCAGTACATGGCTCCTCTCATCTATATACAGCCTCCTCCTCTAGCACATGGCTCTCTCATTTTTATACAGCCTCCTCCTGCAGTACATGGCTCCTCTCATCTATATACAGCCTCATCCTACAGTACATGGCTCCTCTCATTTATATACAGTCTCCTGCAGTACATGGCTCCTCTAGTACATGGCTCCTCTCATCTATATACAGCCTCCTCCTCTAGTACATGGCTCCTCTGCCTAATCCTCCCCCTCGTGCAACACAGCACCACTATCAGTTCCTCTTCAGAGCAGTTGAGCCCGACGCTGGGATACAGCAGGCTCCGCCCCCTCATGCGACATCATCATTGTTCTAGCCATGACTGAGGTCCTGCGATGTTACTTCACTTTCCAATAGTAAAGATGGCGAAACATATGTGTCGCACTCAGGTATATCGGATACTCGGTTCCGGGCAGTGTCTCTCTTGTGAATGTCATGATGGTGGTCGTTACCCGGTTCCGTGCCCTGGGCCCTTTTTGTAATGGGGATATTTACAGGGGATTGGTGAATAAAGTTTATTTGTAACGCCATTTGCGGTGTTGCGGCTAAGTATAGGGAGCCGCCGCTGCAGAATGTATCTACTGGGGCTGGTGGTATTGGCAGCTAGTATGGTAGTCCCTTCCGCAAGTAGGGTTTTGCCCCAGCGGGTGTATGGTGCTGTGGGTGTTGGAAGAAGGTAGTCCACACAGGTATTCATTGCAACTGGTTTACTCACTTTCTGAAGATGTTGACTGGTGGCCAGAGGCCGACTGGTTTCGCCTCCAGGTCCCCTTCGTCCCAGTGCCAGTTAGGTTCTCTGGTACCTTCTTACCCTGCACCTGTCTCTGGTAAGTGGTCCCGTGGTATAGAAGACTGGGGGTTCCCGTTCTGTGGTTTGTCCAGTTCTGTCCGCCTGACGGTAGCGTGAACCCTGTGCGGTTGGAGTCTCTGGTCCTGTCCCGGGTTCTCCCGTTGCTACTGAGTCTTCGGATTCTTTAGGGTCAGCAAGGTCCTTTATGGTCCTCTTTGCTGTGCAGGTGTTAACAGGTCAGCTTGAAGCTCTCTCCTGTACTAGGGTTCTGTACCCCGTCGGTGCGTAGTTCCGGGAGTACTTCATCGTACTCCATCGGCAACCACTTCCTGGGTACCAGGTCACTGTTAACCCGAGTTAGGGTGTCACGTCACTTCCACCTTCATACTCCTGCTGTCTGACACTTTCTACAGTCCCTGCAGTTCTGACTACTGTCTTCCTGTGTTCTCCCTGTCCACAGTCTGCCCCTCCCACCTGGTCAACTAGTGAACTGGAGTTGCTCCACCTCTAGGCGGCCATCCATTGGTCCCACCCTAGCTAAGTACAATTGTATGGGGGGTTGTTGGGGAAAACTGGGATTACCTGGGTTTTTGTTGGTACCGGCACTGGGGTTCTGGGTCCCTCAGGGGGTAGGCCCTGCATCCTGGTGAGGATGCAGAACCTTATAGCACCCTGATGGTGTCAGGGGCGCTACATTCCCCCTTGGTTAATTCCAGCATGTGCTCGGGCTGCAAGGCAAAACTGATTACACTTTTATTTATTTATTTTTTTTTCATGTAAACATTAACAGGTCTTCCCACGCAGGGGAGGTTCATCACTTCAAATGTTTCAAACTTGGGGTACCCCTTCCTTCACTCACCACCCAAACATCCTGGTCCCAGAACCCTTCTAAGGAGGCAGGTCACTGGTTCCATTAGTGACCAGGTCCGGACCATCTCTGTGCCGGACCTTTCCTGCACCCAACCTCTCCTGGTGGCGGTGTTCACAGCAATGTCCACTGGATGGGTTTACCCTGGTAGGGCACAACTGGTGCAACTATTTGTAATGACACAAGTTTGTGTTGGCTGCTGCCAGTCCTGCAGCCTGGGGTCCATTTTTATCAACACATTAACCTGGTAACTTGGTCAATCTGGAAAGTCCAATGTTCAAACAACAAACAATAAACAATTTAATGGGTAGCATATCAGGTCATGGCTACTAGGGTGCTGGGTAGGGGCCATCAGGTTCACTTGGCCTCCTGTGATCAGCACTCCAGGAACAAACACAACACATCCCGGGAGTCCGGTCTACAACCGGGAATGGAAGCGGTGTGGCTGGCGATGGTATGGCCTCAGGAAGCCGGGCTGGCTGGTGCTCCACAACCAGATTGGAGATGGGTCCCACCTTCGGACGGGTCAGTAAAGTTAAGAGGGTCTGCGCTCCTACCTCCAGACGCTGCTCTGCGTGCATGACCTGGTTCTCGTGGGCCCACACTGCTGCCACCATTCTCCGCACCTCTTCTTTCCAGTCCACAACCTGTTGAAGGGATTGTACCCGCACCCGGATACAAAACTGGGCTAATTCTCCTTCCAGCCAGGCAGTGGTTCCCGGTACAGGACGGCTGGACTCCCGATCCTCTGGATCAGCCACCCTGTTTTTCCTAGTGTCCAGAAACTTTGTTGCAGAGTTCTGTCATCCCTGCACCAGCGTCCGCTCTCACATCCTGGACGCTCCACTTGGTGTTCCTCACCACTCTCTCGCGGGACTCAAGCACCTCTGGGAACTTCCAGGTCAGGTTACGGCCTTCTTCCGCCCGCGCTTACAGGAGTTGTGGGCGAGGTCTCTTTTCGCGCCTTTTGGTCTGCTGTGGCGCACTTATTTTTCACAGCAAAATGGCGGCGTTTTTTCAAACAATAAAGTTCAGTCCATATAACACAGTTTTTAAGGCACACGTCACCCGGTTTGACCGGGTCCAGTTTAATCCTCTTCATGATGCCAGGAAAAAGGGTTGTCGCTCCCAGGGATATGGGGTACTCGGTTCCGGGCAGTGTCTCTCTGGGGAATGCCACGGTGGTAGCCATTACCTGGTTCCGTGCCCTGGGTCCTTTTTGTAATGGGGATATTTACAGAGGATTGTTGAATAAAGTTTATACGTGACGCCACTTGCGGTGTTGCGGTTAAGTGTACGGATTTGCCGCTGCATAATGTCTCCACTGGGGCTGGTGGTATTGGCAGCTAGTATGGTAGTCCCTCCGTAAGTAGGGCCCTGGCCCAGCAGATGTATGTGTGATGCCCTGGACTAGCCAGGTAGTCACAGATAGACCCCGCACAACACCTGTCCCCTAAAAAGGTAACAGCAGCCAACCACATTAAAACCTAGTCATCTCCCTCAGAGCTTGATGGTCACACCAGGGAGCAGAGCCAGGCGGTTGACCACACACACCGAGGAGTCCAGAGGGCCTGAGGTAGGAGAAACAGCAGTTGTCAGTTGCTAGTTGTTAGTTGACAGTTGACAGTGGTCAGTTGGAGTTGGAAAGAAGAGGAGTAGAGTGCAGCAGGCCTGTGGTGACAGGTCTGCAGCGGAAACTGACAGGTGTGAGGGTCGTAGCCCGCACACCTTGGCTAGGAGGCAGGCGGTGGCCTTAGCCTGCAGGGGCCGGGAAGATGGCCAGGTGGAACCGTAAGGGACCGGGACAGGGTAGTGGCCCGCCGATACCAAACCGGGGAACCGACTGGAAACCGGAGCACCAGGGGGGTACTCAGACCCGGAACGAGGCCCAGAAGCCACTGGACCACGTCGAATTTACTGATTGAGGTCTGGACTTTAGGTCCATTCCCATCCCAAGTCCCGACTGAAGACAACAGCCCACCGAGGGGGATAGAAAGCCACCGCACAGGCAGAGAGATCCCACGGGCCAGCGTCTGCGGGCAAATGGACTCCACCGACACATACATAGCCGGGGAGCGGACTCCCGTTGCTGAAGCACAGGCAGTCTACACAAACACAACACGGTGCAGGAGAAAGGCCAAGACCACCAACCGGGTGGGGGACCAGACGCAGCTGGCTGCAGGCACCGACCACCATCAACTTTGTTTACCAGAGACTTGTGTGTGTCAATAATCGTAAGTACAACAGTGACATCCGGCCGCACGCAGCCCTGCACCGCCCAGCCACTACTCTCCCCAAACGGGTCCCGGGGCCACCATTCTGCCCACGGAGGGGTTAACATCTTGCTGCACGACCATCTCCCCCGGGTGCCCCCGTAACTGCAGCGGTGGTGTCTACACTTTCACCATGTCCCGTGGGTGGCATCACGAACTCAAACACGGCTTCGGCCGTACACCTACCTAACCACCCCCCCATCGAGATCGCCAGCAACTCCATTGCAGAGCGACGTGACCCCAGGTCCGGAGGCGCTCGAGCCACCCACCAATCGAGCCTGGATCCGAGCGGCTCGGCTGCAGCCGAGCGCGGGGCGGTACACATCGTGCAGTGGGCGTTAGAAGAAGGGAGTCCACACAGGTATTCAGTGCAACTGGTTTACTCACTTTCTTGAGATGTTAACTGGTTGATCGAGGCCGGCTGGTTTCGCCTCCAGGTCCCCTTCGTCCCAGTGCCAGTCTGATTCTCTGGTACCTTCTTCGCCTGCACCTGTCTCTGGTAAGTGGGTCCCCGTGGTATAGAACACTGGAAGTCCCCGTACTGTGGTTTGTAAACTTCTGTCTGCCTGACGGTAGCGTGAACCCTGTGGGGTTGAGGTCTCTGGTCCTGTCCCCATTTCTCCCTTTGCTACTGAGTTTTCAGATTCCTTAGGGTCAGCAAGATCCTTGATGGTCCCTTTTGCTGTGCAGGTGTTAACAGGTTGGCTTGAAGCTCTTTCCTGTCCTAGGGTCTGGAACCCCGTTGGTGTGTAGTTCTGGGAGTACTCCACCGTACTGCACGAGCAATCACTTTTCCTGGGTACCAGGTCACCGTTAACCCGGGGCCCTAGGGGGTAGGCCCTGCATCCCTGTGGGGATGCAGGACCTTGTAGCACCCTGACAGCTTCAGGGGCGCTACACCAGCATTGTAATCATTACATTATCTCCTAAACCAGTATTTAATGTATCAGTCAAATTCCTTTATAATGATTTTACATATATCTATCGTTGACAACTTGAGAAGGGCACATAAAGCCAGTTCCAAGATATTTTCCTTGCATCTTTCCTATTTATAAAGGGCATGCTCCTTTTGGGATCTGGATCACAAATGTGACGCCCTGGCCTATCAGGTCATCACAGGGTATTGTGCAATCTGCCCTTCTGTGCAATATCCACCTCCTCCTTAATTACCGGTCCCCAACTTATGGTGTTGCCAATACCAGCCAATCGAAATCCTAGGAACACTCTGTACCACATCCACCAGACACACCAGTGGACGGCCTGAGTGGAATAGTGTCGCCTACTTGGGGGGGTTGGTAAGGTGAGGTCAGGAGTGTGAGGAGTAGGTCAGTGAAGTGTAGGAAGCGAAGGGGAGAGGAGGTCAGGAGCCGGGCTCCTTGGAAGTAACTAGGTGGCAGACGGTGGTCTGTGCCTAGTAGGAGCTGGACCCCTGGTCGCAGGGGATCGTGACAAGGGGCACAGAACTGTCGAGGAGGACAGCCGGCGGCCTTGTACCATCATCGGGCTGGGACCAGAGCATGATGGGGTATGTGGACCCTAGGTCAGGGAGAAGCTTCAGGCAACCTGACAATGTACCCGACGAGGACAGAGCCTTTAAGATCCACTCTCCACCCGCTCCCAAATCGGGGTACTAGCGCAACGAGGGGGATAGGACTTTCCGCAAAAACGGTCCAGAAAATCCCAAGCATGAACCCTGAGAGCAAGCTCCATCAGTAGCCACACTGGGGAGCGGGACCCGACTAGTTTTACACTACAGGGGCCAACTAGCAAGAGAACTTAGTGCCAAGGGAAAGGTCACAGATCATCAGGCAACACCAGTGGGAACGGGACCCAAACTAGCTCTCCTCAGCGGCAGCGGTGTACAGAACTTTGGTTTACCAAGTTGTCGGTGTCAGCTTTATGGATTGAGTGAGTACGCAAGTGACCCCCTTCACTCCCCACGGCACTCCCCGAACACCATCACCGAGTCCCGGGGTAGAGCGAACTTGAGGCTAGTGGTTTATTCAACAATAAGTTAAATATAGCAATTAAAAAGGCAACAGTATTTATCTGCCCAGGTCACAGAAACTTCGGCATTAAAAGGACACAGCAGCCCTCCTTGATGAAAGAAGATGCAGCACGGGGCAAAATACTGATGAGACAATTGCACTCCACCAGTACAGACACCCTAGTTTACAAGACCAACATACTGTAGATGGGATTGGCTGTAATCGAGAATCGTGTTCATTAAAATATGATAAATAAATGAGGTATTGGTTAATATTTTGGCCAAAATACGCGAGCTCACAACCCAACGTCAAGGGGCTTCATTGTTTTGTGAGTGCCTATACTGAAATTATAAGCAAAGCCACAGAAAAATTAACATTTCATAAGTTCAATATAGCAAAAAAAGGCAACAGTATTCATCTGCCCAGGTCACAGAATGTAATGCAGTAACCGGATGCAGCAGCCCTCCATGATAAAGATGATAAAGATGGAGGTAACACAAGTGCAAAACACTGATGAGACAACCACTCACAACCTGCCAAATCATGGAGGGGTGATTGCTCAGTATTAGCATTGCACACAGATAAGGCTTGTATAGGGTGCTGGTCACACACATGAAGTGCACAGTGCCTGGATTACAGCCTATTAGTGACGCCCATAGTATTAGATTAGGCGGGCTGCCCAGCACTCTATCAGTGCACCCCACAATCACAGACACCCTACTTTACAAGGCCATCATAGATGGGCTTGGCTGCATCCTGCATTAAAAAAGATACAACGTGCACAAATATATAATACATTTATGTGGCATGGGTCAATATTTTGGCCAAAATATACAAGCTCGCAACCCACGTCAAGGGTCCTCATTATCTTGCGAGTCCCTACCTAAAATTAAATACACAGCCACAGAAAAAGGAATTAAAATTCCTCGAACGTTCATAAAGTTCAATATAGCAAGAAAAAAAAACCCTAAATCTTTCTGTGGCTTTGCTTTTAATTCACCCTTAAAGGGGTTTCCCCACGAATAATGTTAAACTTAATCAATTGAGCAGGATCAAAGCTGATTCTTTTTGTGAGGTAAAACATTTCCCTACTTGCTTTAAAAAATATTTTTCCTCAAAGAAAGAATAATTTGCGATCCTGTGCTGTAATGTCTGCATACTTTTTTAAGTCCTCCCCTGCCTAGGACTATGATCAGACCATGTCCCTGTACGGTCAGACACAGCCATTACACAGCACACAGCAGGGGCACATATAGAAGATTATCTCAGCACAGGAACATTTTTTTTAATCACATACAATTCTGGAAATTATTATTATTCCAAGATCTATTAATTTAAAGTTATGTTAATTAAGTTTGCTTATGGGAAACCCCCTTTAACTAACTAAAGCTTTCCCCCCCCTAAATATTGGGATCTGTCTAAGGACATCAACTCAAAAAAGCTTCCTGGGATAGACTTGGAGCAAAACACTCCATTAATGCTGGTCCCAAAGAAACCCCGGCCTACACCCTTGAGCCTCAATACAAAGACAGTATCATAGCTTTAAGGTTGAAAGGCCTAAGTCCATCAAGTTCATCTTAAAAGCTAATGTGTTGATCCAGAGGAAGGCAAAAACCCCATGAGGCAGATGCTAATTGCCCCATATTAGGGGAAAAATTCCTTCCCGACTCCACACATGGCAATCAGACTAGTTCCCTGGATCAACGTCCCATAACAAAATCTAGTAACAATAACCTGCAATATTCTATTATTCACAAAAGGCACATATGCCATCCATGAACTTTTTTCTTTCAGCCGGGGTAGTAATAGAGGTGTCTGATAGACTCCTCTCTATTACTAACCTCCAAGGTTAATGCCAGCTGTAAATTCACAGCTGACATCAACCCCAATAGTATTAATCTGATTGCCACTGTATTAGGGCAATCAGGAAAAGTCGGGAAAAGCACCAGAATTGGTGCATCTATGCATGTGCCACTTCTGAAGTGGCTGGGGGCTGCTATTTTAGTCTGAGAAGGGCCAAATAACCATGGGCCTTCCCAGCCTGACAATAGCAACCCCCTGCTGTTTGCTTTGCCTTGGCTAGATATAAACATAGGGGAGAGCCCTCTCCATTTTTTTTATCTATTTATTTTGTTCACAGCAGCATATTGGCATCTTCCCCATGCAATAAAGTTTGTTAATTGGTTGCACCGCACCCTTTCAACAAAATTTATTAGCAAACAAACAGCATTCAAACTCGGACACAGACTTTTTTTTTAAAAGTCTGTGTTGGAGTTCGAGCCCTGAACACCCAGTGTCTGGTGTGAACCCCGAACTTTACAGTTTGGGTTCGCTCATCTTCAGTAATAACACAATATATTATAACTGACATGCAGACACTTAGCCAATATAATAGAACTGCTCACTGCTCCTGTCTCTGGCCCTCTCCTCCACGGCCTTCCTGCTTCCTCTCCCTTGCCTGCGTCCTCCATGCATCCTGTTCCCCACTCCCTGCGCTCCTCTGCGACGCTGGATACTCTGCCAGGCACCCCTGCGTCCTCTGCACCGCTTCCTGTCCTGGCGTCTGGCACACGGGCCTCGCGCATGCGCATTAGGGCGCGCGCACGGTCATTGACCCTCTCTTAAAGGGTCAGCGTCCAGAAACAGGATATTGCATATGCAGGTACAGGGTATAAGAGGGTTGTCTTTCCAGATTGTCGGGGCCTGTTCTACGTGTTTGGCAAAGCTAGGAGTTTAGGTCCCCTTTTGCCTTGTCCTATATTAACCTCCGTTTGTCTCGCAGAGCCTGTCCTGTGACGCCAACCGCTGCTATCCTCGTCTGCTGCGGAACTCTTGTCGGTGACTCCGCCATCTTCAGTCTGGACCCGGCTCCGATCCGCAGCTCCACGTGGTGACCTTCGTCCTCTCGCCCAGCTGGATCCAGTTCCCGCCTGTCATCTTCATCTGACACCTGGACCGGAGCTTTGTTATCGGGACTACCACCTGGAGCCTTGTGACCTCAGGGACGTCTTCCTTCCTCTTTTCCGGGACAGACTGTTCCTGTACAGCGAGTGCTTCGGCTACCGTGCATTAAGGCCCTCTGGCGGGGTGACCGGACAGTCCCTGTATAGGGGTTAGCTCCGGGTTGCTTCGCTGGAGGAGTCCGGTGCACGGCCCAGAGGTTCCACCACCAGGATCTTACACATATCTGTTGATAATAACACTGAAGGGTAATTCAATCACGTCAGTACTTAAGACAATGTCTCCAGCAACAGAAAGGAAAATGGACAAGACAAGATGAGTTAAAAGTTCCCTCACTCCTAGACCTGAAGTGCTGAGATAAAGTCCAACGACACTGCCTCTTTATATCCAGAGACGTTCCCGTTCTTAAAATCAGGTATTCAGAGCAGCACCGGCGCGGACTCTACTAACTCCACAGTGATCGTGACAAGGTCCCACTCGACCGCCGCAGTTGTGACACCGCGTCCACTTTTGAAACATGGAGGTTTCAGTCACTCAGTGTTATTAACAGAAATTCACATATAACAATACCTATATAGGTATATAAGACAACAAGAAACATTAACTATAGGGGATCAGGGGGCGTGTACCTGGAGTGCAGTGTATAATACCCTATCATTTGTCTTCAGTCCACAAATGACTGTCGACCACACCTAGTTGGACTCCCTTATACACATTCAGGATTTTATAGGTAATCTGTATACATTCACTCAAGTTTCCATTCAAGGAGACTCATTGTAACATCAAACAGATATTTGATGGCGTTTTACTGTTACGATTTTAAAGGACGGACAAATGGAAATGATACCATACCAGGAGACAAAATCCAACAAAGTACCGGAATAAAATATATAAAAATTCATCTTATTTTGGGTTAATCCAGCGGATTCCTTAATTAGTATTATGTTTTCTTGATTTACATAGGTGACAGCACCCATTATTAGTTTGCAGATTATATAATATATACACCTGTTCTACTACTGTAATAACATAAGGGTATGTGCCCCCGATTAGGACCCGCTGCGTGTCCTGACCTGCGGGGCAGAGCGTCTCCTCTGTAGGAGAACGCAGGAGACCGCAGCGGCCCATGCCCACAGTCAGGGTTCAGTGCGCTGTGATCTCTTGCTTGTGTTCTCACTACTCCGCAGCAAACAATTGACATGCTGCGGCTCAGGAAAGCCGCACTGCAGGTCAGTGTTTGCAGCAGGCCGCACACGCACAGTGAGCACAGGATTTCTAGAAATCCCATCCACTGTGCTTGTACTGTACACCGCAGAGTTTTAGACAGAGCTGAAGCACGTCGCATCCAAAATGCTGCTAACACTGATCGTGGGCACGCAGCCTAAGAGTTCACTCCTCAAGCAGTTTGCACCAGAAATTTTACAAGGTGAACTATTTACTTTAAAATGATATTTCCCCTAGTGGACAATCATTTTAATATATTTAATATATAATAAAATGTAATTTTTGTCTTAAAGGGGATGTCCAGGCTTGAGGTTAACGACAGACTTTTGAATCTTAACAGGAACTGCACTGTGCGCTGTGAGGATTCGCATGTGCCGGTAGCGGGCAGTCATGTGACCATAAATATGTGACTTGCACGCATGCGTTCAGGTACTGACACCTAGAGCAACTGCAGACTTTTACCTCAAGCCTGGAAAACCCCTTTAACAAACCTGAATTAAAATTCTGAAAAAAAAATATTAACACATAAAGGTTTTCACAGGACTTATCACTAGAAAGCTCATAAAAAACCCCTCACTAATTATTTTGCATATTTTACACTGCACCCTGTACATGAGTCTCCCAAGGAGCTGAAGATACAGGGAGAAGTCACAAGAGACACTGATTCCAGCGATGTGTCACTTACTGAGCTGTTTGCTGTCAATGTTTTAAACTCTGCTGCAGATCTAGCAGTTATACAGAGATCATGAATATGCTGACTACCTGTAGCACACCAAGTAGTCCTGAAATGATAATCTCCTGCTGATTACACAGTGATTTTATCAAAATTACACTAAGCAGCCCAGTAAGTGACACACCGCTGGATTCAGGTTCTCTGCCCATACGTTGTGCAGATTAGGTGGCAAAAACCTCCTGACAGATTCCCTATAAAAGATGAGTCAAATTCATTAAGAGGAAATGAATTTAGTGCATCTTACTCCAACAGGCGCTTCATGAAGGTTGGTAGAGAAAAACACCAGCCTTGATTAAACGCCACCAAAGGGTTACATGACATCAGCAGATACAGAGCAGGGGAGGGGTATACGTCACCAGGTTCACATCATTGTCCTGGGTCGTCCTCCATCGGCTCTTTTTTCATTGTGATGAAAATGTAGCGTTCTTATCCTGTTTCTCTCCAAAAGGGCAATAAGGGTGCAGGGCTCCACGGTTTATAATCCGAAGGCTCCACGGTTTATAATCCGAAGGCTCCACAGTTTATAATCCGAAGGCTCATTTTCGACCTTTGTCCTAAATAAGAAAGTAATATTATTGCAGGGCTCCACATTAATATTCCTAGAGCTCCACTTGCGTCTTTCTGGCTGCCATGGTTCGGCTCTAGCGTCCTGTCTCTATAGTAAAAAAGTGAGAAATGGCTGTAAAGCTCCCAGAAGCGGATTGTTTAGAGCCTTTGATCATTGTGACATCACAAAATGATGACATAGGCAAGTGGGCGTGGCACCTTTATTAAGTCATTGGTTGTGGTCGGATGCGATTTGCATATTCTACGAAGTTGGATGGAATTTGCATATTTCATGATGCCATAAACCTCTGATGTCACCACAATGAGAACAGAGATGAACATTCCATTTGGGGCCCGGCCGTTATCATCTGAACCATCCGTGACTGCGGCGCACAGATGACGGTGTTCAGTTTTCTTGTCTAGTTACAAAGCAGAGGACTTAGTGCTATAAAAAGCGAATGTGCAATCAATGGTTCTGTCGCGGGCGGGGAGGAGGGTGTCAGCACACCGCGCTCACCCCTTCTGCTCGGGTCCGGCTGCTCAGTGGTGGCTCGAGCCGTAGGCCGGATCCCGGGGGTTTCCTCGAGCGGCACTCCTCGCCCGTGAGTGAAAAGGGGGGGTTGTTTGGGGTGTTGGGATAATGTCCGTGACGCCACCCACGGTTGTGGTGATTGGTAGCACCACCGCTGCTTATTACGGGGATCCCGGGGATGGTGATGTGGAGCAGCCAGGTGTTGTGTTGCCCCTCCGTGGGTAGGGGTTGGTGATCCCGGGGCCCGGTGATGGCTTGGGAGGTGCAGGGCCTGGTGGGCGCAGGGACGCGGGGGCAGCGCTGTGCCTTGCGGCACTGTGGTACTCACTCAGCCTGAGACTTGGACACAGTTTGTACGGTAAACCAAACGGCTGGTAGGACGGTCCCACAGACGGCTGCTTTGCTTTCCCGGTAGGTGACGGTGATGTCCCTCTTCCTTGCACCTGTATGTACGGATGGTTGCGATGGGTCCCCACCGGTAACCCGCTCCCCGGCTTCAAGCTGGGCCGGAGGAGCACTACACTTTGCCCGCAGGCGCTGGCCCTCAGAGACTGGTGCCCTGGCGGTGGCGGTGCCTCTGTTGTACAGGTTGGACTGTTGCCTTCAATCGGGACTTGGTTGTTGGGGGAATCTACGTCCCCTTCACTGACGGATTTGGCAAATTTGGCGACTCCTAGCCTTGCCGGGGTCCGAGAGGCCCCTGCCCTGGTGCTGACTGTCCTTCGGAACACTGCTCCAGACCACCGGGCACACAGCCAACGGGGTCCTTCCAGGAACTTCCAAACGGTCCCCCTCCGGACAGTCACCGCCGTCGCTGACCTTGCTGTTCTGGCCCTACACAAAGCTGGGCTCTCAGGCTTTCCTTTCTTCTTGTCACCTCACTTGCTTTCCTCCTTTACCACTTCTCTCTCTTTACTTTCACTTAGATGTTTACACTTGCCCTCCCTGGGCTAATCTCGATGTTTACTTAAGCCCTGCCTGGGCTAATCTGCCTGACACTTCCTGCCTCCAGAGCTGTGAGCTCCTTGGTGGGCGGAGCCAACCGCCTGGCCCACCCCCTGGTGTGCATCATCAGACTCCTGGAGGAAGGCAACAAGGATTTTTGGTTCAGCTGTGATGTGCCTACCTGGGATGTGGGGTGTGGTGGTGTTGTGACCTGTGTCCCCTGGCTTGCCCAGGGCGACACATTCCCCCTTAGCAAAATGCAGACCGTCCGCGGGCTGCCGTCCTACACCGGTTTTATTTTTCTGTAAAAAGGGATAACAGGGTTAAACAACATGCATAACATTTTTAATAACTTCTTCCCAAGACGGGAGGCACATTTACTTTTAACGTTTCAACGGTATACGGTCACGGTTTCCGCTCACTCCCACCCAAGTAACCTGGCCCTGATGCTGCCCCTAAAACCCAGGCAGCACCCCTTGACCCACAGTCCAGCACACGGTACCCGAGCGGGATCTGTCCTTGCCCTCCAGAGGGTAGCCACCGGTTCCTTTGGTGGCTGGGCCCTGGCCTGCTCTGCTCAGGGCCCTCCCTCCAACCTGCCTCTCCGGAGGCGGCCTGCGGAAACGGTAACGGTACCCAACATATTTACAAGCCACTAACGTCTGTGGTTGCCCTGCAAAGTTCACGGGCTTGTCCATGGATAGTTCCCATGCATTTTTAAACTGTAAACGGTCCCCACGGGGACAACGGTGCCGGCTCCAGCCGGTTGCAAATCACAGCAGACAATCAGGTGAAAACTCGGATAATCATCTTTTTCTTATCATTCTTTTGCAAACTTTCAAACTTTTCAAACAAGCAGGTGGTTCCAACGGGGACGGTGCTGCGGGCCTTTATTGCCCTACTCCGGTCTTTCAAGCGCTGGGGTTGCCGGCAAGGGGTAGAGGTCTGCGCTCGCTCGGGCCTCCGGGCCCCTCCTGAGGTTAATGTCCAGCGCAAATCACCCTCGCTCCCCAAAGTGCCGGGTATACTGCACAATATCTCCCGGCATCAGGTTACGGCCGGGATGTTCTTCGGGCAGGTGAGCATGCACATCCCGCCGGGCTACAAACACTTCGGCCTCCAGGCCCGGCTCGTAGATGAACCCGTAGCCCCGGCGGACATCAAACCGCCTCACCTGTCCCTCGTACAGCGGTCCCCGGTCACGGAATGTCGCTTGCCGGAGATTCTCTTTCTCCCGGATCGCTCTGGCCACCAGCTCGGCCTTCTTCCTCTCCCTCTCGGCGATCTCCAGGCCCAGCGGTACCGGCTCCCTATCCCAGTACGGCGCTGCTGCCAGCGCCGGCGCACGGGTCGGGCCCCGCGGGACATCCTGGACATTACCCACTGTCAGGACTACGGGCGGCATGTCCCGCGGTGTCTTGGCCTTGGGCGCTGCCTTGCAGCAACAACCCGGCGCTACCTCAGCCGAGGTGTGGGGGATGGGCCTAGGGGCTTTCCGCTGCTGGGCCTTCGGCCCGGAGCGGGTCATCGGCTCCGGCTCGGGGAGTTTCTCAGGGGATGCCTCCGGTTTGGTCTTCGGAGTCTTCCACGGCAACACCGCTGACTTGCTGCGGGCTCCGGCTACAGGTTGGCCCGCTTGGGCGGGGACGCTGGGTACTGCTACCGGTTGCGGTGGTAGCAGGCCTAGTGACGGGGTCACGGCCTCCGGGACGGGTGGCGAGGGAGGCAGCGAAGGGAGAGGGCTTGGACCGGGCCCCACAGCCGCGATGACCGGCCCCTCAAGGGCGTCGGGACGTGGGTCACTCACCCTCCCTTTCTCCGCTTCCTCCTCGCGTCTCCGCACGGTGGCTACAACGTCCGCCATGTTGGCCTCCCACTCCTCCATGAGGAGCTGCATCTTTACCTGCAGCCGTTGGTAGAGCTGCGCGGTCCGGATCTCCACCCACGCCGCGGTTCCAGGCGCGGGGGGTACGGTGTCGCGGGATGGCATCCACATGCTGGCTTTCTCTCTTTCTTCCAGGAACGGGATGTTTGCAGAGTCCTGGCGTCCCTGCTTTTATAGCCGCAGCTACATGCGGCCGGCCACCATCGCGTCCCCCTTAGCTCTTTCCGGCCCCTCCTCTCTCGGGGCAGGGTTTTGGCCTTCGCGCCTCTACTGCTCGAGAAGACGCTCGAGCGGGAACTTTTCGCGCCAAAGATGGCGGCTTCTGAAAATTTTCTGCCGGATACCTCCGGCGGTAACAAGGCGCACCTCTACCAGACGGCAGAGCGGTAAGATCCTGTTCGTGACGCCAAGTTGTCGCGGGCGGGGAGGAGGGTGTCAGCACACCGCGCTCACCCCTTCTGCTCGGGTCCGGCTGCTCAGTGGTGGCTCGAGCCGTAGGCCGGATCCCGGGGGTTTCCTCGAGCGGCACTCCTCGCCCGTGAGTGAAAAGGGGGGGTTGTTTGGGGTGTTGGGATAATGTCCGTGACGCCACCCACGGTTGTGGTGATTGGTAGCACCACCGCTGCTTATTACGGGGATCCCGGGGATGGTGATGTGGAGCAGCCAGGTGTTGTGTTGCCCCTCCGTGGGTAGGGGTTGGTGATCCCGGGGTCCGGTGATGGCTTGGGAGGTGCAGGGCCTGGTGGGCGCAGGGACGCGGGGGCAGCGCTGTGCCTTGCGGCACTGTGGTACTCACTCAGCCTGAGAATTGGACACAGTTTGTACGGTAAACCAAACGGCTGGTAGGACGGTCCCACAGACGGCTGCTTTGCTTTCCCGGTAGGTGACGGTGATGTCCCTCTTCCTTGCACCTGTATGTACGGATGGTTGCGATGGGTCCCCACCGGTAACCCGCTCCCCGGCTTCAAGCTGGGCCGGAGGAGCACTACACTTTGCCCGCAGGCGCTGGCCCTCAGAGACTGGTGCCCTGGCGGTGGCGGTGCCTCTGTTGTACAGGTTGGACTGTTGCCTTCAATCGGGACTTGGTTGTTGGGGGAATCTACGTCCCCTTCACTGACGGATTTGGCAAATTTGGCGACTCCTAGCCTTGCCGGGGTCCGAGAGGCCCCTGCCCTGGTGCTGACTGTCCTTCGGAACACTGCTCCAGACCACCGGGCACACAGCCAACGGGGTCCTTCCAGGAACTTCCAAACGGTCCCCCTCCGGACAGTCACCGCCGTCGCTGACCTTGCTGTTCTGGCTCTACACAAAGCTGGGCTCTCAGGCTTTCCTTTCTTCTTGTCACCTCACTTGCTTTCCTCCTTTACCACTTCTCTCTCTTTACTTTCACTTAGATGTTTACACTTGCCCTCCCTGGGCTAATCTCGATGTTTACTTAAGCCCTGCCTGGGCTAATCTGCCTGACACTTCCTGCCTCCAGAGCTGTGAGCTCCTTGGTGGGCGGAGCCAACCGCCTGGCCCACCCCCTGGTGTGCATCATCAGACTCCTGGAGGAAGGCAACAAGGATTTTTGGTTCAGCTGTGATGTGCCTACCTGGGATGTGGGGTGTGGTGGTGTTGTGACCTGTGTCCCCTGGCTTGCCCAGGGCGACACAGTTCCCCTGAATTCACAGCTCTGGAACCGGAGGAACAGCCACTAAGGATTCTGGGAAAATTGACTGACAGATGTTAAACTAAATAAAAACTCTGCATTTTTAGAAATCCGGGAGAGACCCCTGGAGATGTAATGGGGGCCGTGTCTTGTGTTATTCAGCCTTGTACAAAAAACATAAAATATATAAATGGTATCTCCAATAAACTATATTATGTGTGTAGTGTCTCACAACAAGTCTCCTTTTGGTGATTTTGGTTCTGCGGTCATGCTTCACTTCGAGTCACACAAAAAAACACCCTGTAAAAATATAACACACCCGGTCAGGATTGATCAGGACCCTTGTGCTGTAAACTGACTGACACAGTTTACCTACCGGTGCTTCCGCCCAATGCAGCAGCCAATACGTTAACCTATGAAGCTTGGTGTAAAGTAATGAGTGCACAAGCTTGCCCTTTGGTGGTGCAGCAGAATGGATCACAAACGTATCTTATCTCTAACCCATCCTTTTTTCCCTCCCAGGGAGTCACTTCAAACAAGGTTTGATTAATGCTGGAGTCACACTATTGTATGCAAAATCGAACTGATTTTCATCCAGGAGAGTGGGACAGGTGCTGTCCATATGATAATCCATGTGCAATGCGAATGCTATGCGAGTGTGTGATTATTTTTTTCTCACCTAGCATCCGTATGCCATCAGTATGTCATGCTAGTTATTCCCACCCCTGTCCACCTGCCTGTCCTTCCTCCCCCCTGTCCTTCCTCCCTCCTATCTCTCACTAATAACAGAGACAGGGGGAGGAAGGACAGGCAGACAGAGGTGGGAATAACTAGCAAAACCCGACCCACCTATTAGATATTCTGTAGCTGCTATCAATCAAGTAACAGTGCATTTCACAAACTTTACTTGACTGTATTTCAGAAACTATACATCCGATCTCACAACTAAAGGTGCAGTGCCTTGTGGAAGTATTCGGCCCCCTTGAATTTTTCAACCTTTTCCCACATTTCAGGCTTCAAACATAAAGATAAAAATTTTAATGTTATGGTGAAGAATCAACAACATGTGGGACACAATTGTGAAGTTGAACGAAATGTATTGCTTATTTTAAACTTTTTTAAAAAATAAATAACTGAAAATTGGGGCGTGCAATATTATTCATCCCCTTTACTTTCAAAGCAGTAAACTCACTCCAGAAGTTCATTGAGAATCTCTGAATGATCCAATGTTGTCCTAAATGACCGATGATGATAAATATAAACCACCTGTGTGTAATCAAGTCTCTGTATAAATGCACCTGCTCTGTGATAGTCTCAGTGTTCTGTTTAAAGTGCAGAGAGCATTATGAAGACCAAGGAACACAACAGGCAGGTCCGTGATACTGTTGTGGAGAAGTTTAAAGCCGGATTTGGTTATAAAAAGATTTTCAAAACGTTAACTATCCCAAGGAGCACTGTGCAAGCGATCATATTGAAATGGAAGGAGTATCATACCACTGCAAATCTACCAAGACCCGGCCGTCCATCCAAACTTTCATCTCAAACAAGGAGAAGACTGATCAGAGATGCAGCCAAGAGGCCCATGATCACTCTGGATGAACTGCAGAAATGTACATCTGAGGTGAGATAGTCCATCCATAGGATAACAATCAGTCGTACACTGCACAAATCTGGCCTTTATGGAAGAGTGGCAAGGAGAAAGCTATTTCACAAAGATATCCATAAAAAAATGTCATTTAAAGTTTGCCACAAGCCACCCGGGAGACACCAAACATGTGGAAGAAGAAACCAAAATTGAGCTATTTGGGCACAATGACAAACGATATGTTTGGTGTAAAAGCAACACAGCTCATCACCCTGAACACACCATCCCCCCTGTCAAAGATGGTGGTGGCAGCATCATGGCTTGGGCCTGCTTTTCTTCAGCAGGGACAGGGAAGATGGTTAAAATTGATGGGAAGATGGATGGAGCCAAATACAGGACCATTCTTGAAGAAAACCTGTTGGAGTCTGCAAAAGACCTGAGACTGGGAGAGAGATTTGTCTTCCAACAAGACAATGATCCCAAACATAAAGCAAAATCTACAATGGAATGGTTCACAAATAACGTTTTGGTTTTGTCCTCTGTTTACATCTTTTTTTTTTGAACTAATTCAAATGCAATTAGTTGATATTTTAATACCATATATTTATGTAAACATGATGGAGTGTTAGATCAGGAATGCCGGACCATTAAAGCTATGTTTGTGTTATTTGTGTATGTGATATTTGCATAATAAATATCTTAAATAAGTCTTTACATTTTCATGGTAGAGTCAACCATGAAGCGTCTATAAACAGCTCTGTCATGCATCAGGGGGTTTAAAATGTTTTCTATTAACTCCTGTCATTTAATTGTCAAAGATGGTGCCTGTCAAACAATAAATATGACCGCTCGCAGGATATGAAGATGGCAACTTCATCCACAACTAATGAGAATCCCAGGTTATAATTTCATTTTACGGCTTAGTTCCACTTTTAAGCACATGGTGACACATTTAAGTCTTTGTATTGTCTGGTAAATATGGATTTTTAATATTATCTCTATATACCAAGGCATTTCCTAATTGCCAGCTTACTAGATGTCCTCTTCTATCGGGAACAGGCAAAGCAGGGTCACGTATTCTTATCTTCGTCATATTCGTTTAGACTTCACTATGGATTTGTCCATTCTCTGTTTCATTCTTCTGACACAAATGCTTCAAGGCCATTTTTTCATCCTTTTAGCATTTGCGTAAGCAGTTACATTTGATTAACTGCTGATGTATTACATACTGTATATTCTGAATATCAAGAAATGAACTAATGAAAGGATATCATATACTATTAGATAGAATATGTAACTTATAAACTTCTAAGTATATATATATAAAATTATCTTAAACATTTTAACAATCAACATTTCCATATTTTATTAAAGTTGGTAAAGTTGGTAAAGTTGGTAAATTATAATAAATTGTCCAAGTTCCTTTAGGAACATCTGTTAGAAGTCTCCTACAAAAAGGGACAATGGTCATTGGAAAAGCACAGACTCCTCTACTACGTACCATGCACTTTTCCTTTGTTTTTGATAGCGCAGCTATAGCTTTGTTTCACAAAAGTGGTAGTGCTAGTACTATTTTGCCCACTGAGAGGACACTGTGATTATCTTCCCTCTAGAGTTCCTTAAATAAACTAATATATTATAATTATATAGTCTGGAGACCAGAAGGCTGAGCTGTGATCTGCTACAATACTATTGTCTGACAGGAACCATGCAGTCATCATCAGTAAAGGTGGTGTCACACATAGCGACGCAGCAGCGATCACGACCAGCGATCTGACCTTATCAGGATCGCTGCTGCGTCATTACTAGAGATGAGCGAACCGGTCGCGGTTCGGCTCGAGGTCGGTTCACCGAACGGGGGTCCCGTTCGAGTTCGGTTCGTCGAACGTTCAACGAACCAAACTCAAACCTATAGGCTATAATGGGAGGCAATCACAAACACATAAAAATGCATTATAAATGTACACAAACAGTTATTAAACATTGCCATAACACTTACCAGTCCCCGCGATCCCTCCTGCACTCTGTCTCCTGCCGCTATTCCATCCGATGATCGCTGAATCCTCCCGGTGACGGCACTGCCAGCAGAGATGCAGGACCTATCGTGACGTCAAAATAGCCATGTGACCAGTCACATGGCTATTATCTCATTGGCTACAGACTGGTCACATGACTATGACGCGTCATGTAGGACCTGCGAGTGCATCTCTCCGGTACACGGTGCACATATGTGTATCGCCGTGTACCGGCGACATGCTCTAGCACACGGTCGACTCCCCGTTCCGTTAGGGACTGGCTGACACAGCTGGTCATTAACGGAGATCACCGTTGCCATAGCAACGCAGTTAGCGGTGACGTCACCGCTAACCGCGGCTCCGAGAGCACCGTTGCTATGGTAACGCGTCTGTCAGCGGTACCGCTGTTACCGCTGACAGCCAGCACTGATCACTCACGGAGTGAAGGCTGCACGCTGCTTCCCGATTGTAGTGAGGATTGTAGTGAGGATGAGGTTCCCCAGCCCCAAGTGATGAGCTGGTGAACCTCATCCTCACTACAATCGTCACTACTACTACACTAGTGAGCATTGTAGTGAGGATGAGGTTCCCCAGACCCAAGTGATGAGCTGGTGAACCTCATCCTCACTACAATCGTCACTACTACTACACTAGTGAGGATTGTAATGAGGATGAGGTTCCCCAGCCCCAAGTGATGAGCTGGTGAACCTCATCCTCACTACAATCGTCACTACTACTACACTAGAAAGAAAAAAGACAGAAGAGCAGGATCGTGGAGGGCTGACAGGGGGTAATAAAAATGGAGTCTCTAATGTGTCTGTGTATTTATTTCTATTAAAGTATTTTTTCTCTGTGTGGTGTTTTTTTTAACCCTTTATTGGAGATTCTTAATGGCCGGGTCAAACGTGCCTGACATTAAGAATCTCTGGCTTAATACTGGCTAGTAAAACAAAGCCAGTATTAACTCATGATTACCCAACAAGCCACACGGCTCCAGGGCTGTTGGATACAGCGCCAGATGATGGCGCTTCTATGAGAGCGCCATTTTCTGGGACGGCTGCGGACTGAAATCCGCAGCAGAGGCGCCCAGAAACCTCGGGCTAACCTGTGCTGCGGATTCCAATCCCCAGCTGCCTAGTTGTACCCGGCTGGACACAAAAATGGGGCGAAGCCCACGTCATTTGTTTTTTAATTATTTCATGAAATAAGTGAAATAATTAAAAAAAAATGGGCTTCCCTATATTTTTGGTTCCCAGCCGGGTACAAATAGGCAACTGGGGGTTGGAGGCAGCCCGTGGCTGCCTGCTATACCTGGCTAGCATACAAAAATATGGCGAAGCCCACGTCATTTTTTTGGTGGGCAAAAAAATTCTGCATAAAGTCCTGGATGGAGTATGCTGAGCCTTGTAGTTCTGCAGCTGCTGTCTGCTCTTCTCCATACAGACAGACAGCAGCTGCAGAACTACAAGGCTCAGCATACTCCATCCAGGACTGTATGCAGAAGTTTTTTGCCCCCTGAAAAAATTATGTGGGCTTCGCCATATTTTTGTATGCTAGCCAGGTACAGCAGGCAGGTACGGCTGCCCCCAACCCCCAGTTGCCTATTTGTACCCGGCTGGGAACCAAAAATAAAGGGAAGCCCTTTTTTTATTATTTCATGAATTTCATGAAATAATTAGAAAACAAATGACGTAGGCTTCGCCCAATTTTTGTGTCCAGCCAGGTACAACTAGGCAGCTGGGGATTGGAATCCGCAGCACAGGTTGGCCTGAGCTTTCTGGGCCCCACTGCTGCGAATTGCAGTCTGCAGCCGCCTCAGAAAATGGCATTTTCATAGAAGCGCCATCTTCTGGCGCTGTATCCAACTCTTCCAGCACCTGCCTGCTATACCTGGCTAGCATACAAAATATGGCGAAGCTCAAGTCCTTTTTTTGTAGTTTTTTGGCAAAAAAAATAAAAAATGCTTCCCTGGATTTTCCATTGCCAGTAAAGGTAACACCAAGCAGTGGGGGTTAGCAGCCAGTAGCTGCTTGGATTACCCTTAGCTAGCAATACAAAAAATGCAGCGGGAGCCCATATATATTTTTTTAATTATTTATTTAAATAACTAAAAATAAAATGGGCTTCCCTGTATTTTGATTGCTGGACATCACAGTGCTGTAAAAATAAATCTTTAAAAAAATGACGTAGCGCTCCGCGGTATTTTTGATTCTCAGCGCAGATAAAGCAGACAGCTATGGGTTGCCACCCCCATCTGCCTGCCGTTACCTTGGTTGGCAATCAAAATACAGGGAAGCCCATTAATTTTTTCTATTTAAAAAATAGTTAAAAAAAAAATGACGTTGGGTCCCCCCATTTTTGATAGCCAGCTAGGGTAAAGCAGACGGCTGTAGCCTGAAAACCACAGCTGGCAGCTTTACCGTGGTTGGGGATCCAATGTGGAGGTCCCCTCAGGCTCTTTTTTATAATTATTTTATAAATATTAATAATTACACAATAAAAGTAGGGTCCCCCCCAAATTGGATCACCAGCCAAGGTAAAGCGGACAGCTGTGGTCTGGTATTCTCAGGGTGGGAAGGTCCATAGTTATTGGGCCTTCACAGCCTAAAAATAGCAGGCCACAGGCACCCCAGACGTGGCGCATCCACTAGATGCGCCAATCCTGGCGCTTCACCCCAGCTCATCCCGTGCCCTGGTGCAGTGGCAAACGGGGTAATAAATCGGGTTGATACTAGCTGTAAAGTAACCTGAGATCAAGCCCAGCAGTTTGTGATGTCATGGCATCTATTAGATACTCAACATCATAAACTGTCAGTACTAACAAAAAAAATAAATCGACAAAAGAAATTTATTTGAAAAAACAGTCCCCAAAACATTTCCTCTTTCACCAATTTATTGTAAGAAAAAAAATAAAGGGGTCCCACGACGACTCTGGACCATCTAGAATATGGGGGGGAGACACTCAGGGAATGTATCCCCCATTTTCTAGGAGTGCGGACCCTTCATGTGAGGAGTGTGGGTGCAATGAATCTGCACTTACTCTTCTCGGGTCCACAGCAGCAGAGTCCATGTCGTAATGGTTGCTACCAAAGCTGCAATGCCCTGCTCATGAGGTAAGGGCATGCCTAATCAGGAGAACTACTGTAGAGGAAGCTCTGCTCACTGGTATATAGGTGCTCAGAGGTAATAATAGATAAAATTAGTGAGTAACCTCGGCACTCTAAATCTCCCAGACTAAGTCAGTAAGTCACAACGGATAGTAATGCAAAATCACTCTATTGGTCCGTATTAAGAAAAAAATTATTTTCATAAGCATATATGTTTTTGTCCAAAACAAGTTACAAATGACGTTTCGGCCTGAGCCTTCGTCAGATTGGACTTATCTGCATGTAATCATGAAAAATGACAATAATCAGTATCACATAAGAGTGAGAGAACAATAACATAAACTCGAACAATGTAGAGGTACAATTGGGATGCAGCAAAAAAATTGCAACACAGCAAGAAATGAAACACATGATACAAATGTCATAATACAGTACAAGGACAATATAGTAATGACAAATATGGGGTCAGAGTAGACTTAGACAGCTCTGGTACGAAAGAGATGTCAATCATAAAGTAACATGTGCAGTAGGTGTAGAGCTACAGTATGCATGGCAGAGCTAATGGGTAGACCGACCATAGAAAAAGAACGGAGAAAAAGTGGAGAAAAAGTGGAGAAAAAATGGAGAAAAAAATGGAGAAAAAGTGGAGAAAAAGTGGAGAAAAAGTGGAGAAAAAGTGGAGAAAAAGTGGAGAAAAAATGGAGAAAAAAATGGAGAAAAAGTGGAGAAAAAGTGGAGAAAAAATGGAGAAAAAGTGGAGAAAAAGTGGAGAAAAAGTGGAGAAAAAGTGGAGGAAAAAATGGAGAAAAAAATGGAGAAAAAGTGGAGAAAAAGTGGAGAAAAAGTGGAGAAAAAGTGGAGAAAAAGTGGAGAAAAAAATGGAGAAAAAGTGGAGAAAAAGTGGAGAAAAAGTGGAGAAAAAGTGGAGAAAAAAATGGAGAAAAAGTGGAGAAAAAGTGGAGAAAAAGTGGAGAAAAAAATGGAGAAAAAGTGGAGAAAAAGTGGAGAAAAAGTGGAGAAAAAGTGGAGAAAAAAGTGGAGAAAAAAATGGAGAAAAAGTGGAGAAAAAGTGGAGAAAAAGTGGAGAAAAAATGGAGAAAAAATGGAGAAAAAGTGGAGAAAAAGTGGAGAAAAAATGGAGAAAAAGTGGAGAAAAAGTGGAGAAAAAGTGGAGAAAAAGTGGAGGAAAAAATGGAGAAAAAAAATGGAGAAAAAGTGGAGAAAAAGTGGAGAAAAAGTGGAGAAAAAGTGGAGAAAAAAATGGAGAAAAAGTGGAGAAAAAGTGGAGAAAAAGTGGAGAAAAAGTGGAGAAAAAAATGGAGAAAAAGTGGAGAAAAAGTGGAGAAAAAGTGGAGAAAAAAATGGAGAAAAAGTGGAGAAAAAGTGGAGAAAAAGTGGAGAAAAAGTGGAGAAAAAAATGGAGAAAAAGTGGAGAAAAAGTGGAGAAAAAAATGGAGAAAAAGTGGAGAAAAAGTGGAGAAAAAAATGGAGAAAAAGTGGAGAAAAAGTGGAGAAAAAATGTAGAAAAAAATGTAGAAAAAAATGTAGAAAAAGTGGAGAAAAAATGGAGAAAAAGTGGAGCACCCTTTGGTGCCTTTCATGTGGCACTAAGGGGTGCTTAGCTTTGTATTTAGCCAAAAAAATGAAAAAAAAAAATGACGTAGGGTTCCCCCTAGTTTTGTAGCCAGCTAGGGTAAAGCAGACGGCTGCAGCCTGCAGACCACAGCTGGCAACCTCACCTTGGCTGGTAATCCAAAACTGAGGGCAAAAAAAAAACACGTAGGGGTCCCCCAAAATTGGATCACCAGCCAAGGTAAAGCAGACAGCTGGGGCCTGATATTCTCAGACTAGGGAGGTCCATGGTTATTGGACTCTCCCCAGCCTAAAAATAGCAGGCCGCAGCCGCCCCAGAAGTGGCGCATCCATTAGATGCGCCAATCCTGGTGCTTCGCCCCAGCTCATCCCGCGTCCTGGTGCGGTGGCAAACGGGGTAATATATGGGTTAATACCAGATGTGTAATGTCACCTGGCATCAAGCCCTGGGGTTGGTGAGGTCAGGCGTCTATCAGATACCCGACATCACCAACCCAGTCAGTAATAAAAAAAAATAGACGACAAACACATTTTTATTTGAAAAAACACTCCCCAAAACATTCCCTCTTTAACCAATTTATTAGAATGAAAAACAAATCCAGGTCTGGTGTAATCCAAGGGGTTGCCATGACGATCCACACTGTCCCAGTCAATGAGGAGCAGGATGTTCCCCATTGGCTGGGAGAGCAGTGCAGTGACCTGAGCTAACATCAATGGGTCAGCCCAGGTCACTGCAGGGCATGACAAGTGCTGCTGTCAGCGAGGTACATTACCTGCGCTGATCTCCAGCACACTGACAGCACCTGTCACTGAGTTCAATGATCGGCGCCTTCACACCAAGTATCGCGAGAGGCCCGTGACGTCACCGCTAGTCAGTCTCAGGTCGGAAGCGAGAGAAGGTGATGTGACAAGCGGCGGCCATGGAGGACAGTGACAGCGCTGAGGTCGGGATGGCGGGACTTCATCACCGCAGGTAAGCCGAGCGGGACCATGTGTGTGTGTGTGTGTGTGTGTGTGTGTGTGTGTGTGTGTATGTACGTGTGTACAATACATGCCGTGGGCAGGAGGGGGCGGAGCGAGCTGAGCGGGGAAGTGTGGGCTTCCTGCACGTAACTAGGATAAACATTGGGTTACTAACTAAAGCGCTTTGGTTGGATACCCGATGTTTATCTTGGTTACCAGCTTCTGGCAAGCTGCCAGCGATGGCTCCTGCACACTGTAGCTGTAAAAAGCCCTGCTTTTTGCTGCTAGAACCGTTCTCGAACGTATCTAGAACTATCGAGCTTTTGCAAAAAGCTCGAGTTCTAGTTCGATCTCGAACAGCCCCCAAAATCACTCGAGCCTAGAACTGGAGAACCTCGAACCTAGAACCGCGCTCAACTCTAGTCATTACATGGTCGCTGGTGAGCTGTCAAACAGGCAGATCTTACCAGCGACCAGTGACCAGCCCCCAGCCAGCAGCGACGCGTGGAAGCGTAACTAAGGTAAATATCAGCTAACCAAGGAAAGCACTTCTCTTGGTTACCCGATATTTACCTTAGTTACTAGCGTCCCCCGTTCTAACGCTGCCAGTGCCGGCTCCCTGTTCCCTGCACTCCTAGCCAGAGTACACATCGAGTTAATTACCCGATGTGTACTGCAGCTATGTGTGCAGGGAGCAGGGAGCCAGCACTGGCAGCGTGAGAGCACACAGCTTAACGCTGGCTCCCTGCACTCCTAGTCAGAGTACACATCGGGTTAATTACCCGATGTGTACTCCAGCTACGTATGCAGGGAGCAGGGAGCCGGCACTGGCAGCATGAGAGCGGCGGATGCTAGTAACTAAGGTAAATATTGGGTAACCAAGGAAAGGGCTTCTTGGTTACCCGGGGTTTACCGTGGTTACAGCTTACCGCAGGCTGCCAGACGCCGGCTCCCTGCTCCCTGCTCGCTTCAGTTCGTCGCTCTCTCACTGTCACACACAGCGATGTGTGCTTCACAGCGGGAGAGCAACGTCCAAAGAATGAAGCAGGACATTCAGCAACGACCGGCGACCTCACAGCAGGGGCCAGTTTGTTGCTGGATGTCACATACAGCGACAGCGACGGGACGTCGCTGCTACGTCACAGAAAATGGTGACTTAGCAGCGACGTCGTTGTTGTCGTCGCTATGTGTGACACCACCTTAACTGTGATTGCTATCACTAATACTGTTCCCCCCTGTGGAAAAGTTCTATTGACTAAAATAGTGACCTCCTCCGAGATTACAGTCAAGGCTGAAAGTGTTGGCATCATTGAAATTGGTCCAGAAAATTAAGTATTTCTCCCAAAAAATTATGCAATTGCACATTTTGTTATACACATGTTTATTTCCTTTGTGTATAACACAGAAAAAAAAGAAAACAAAAACATAGAAAAAGAGCAAATTAGACATAATTTCACACAAAACTCTAATAATCTGCTGGACAAAATTGTTGGCTCTCTTAACTTGATATTTGGTTGCCCACCCTTTGGAATCAATGACGGCAATCAATTGCTTACTATATCCAACAGCTTCTTACACCTCTCAACTGGAATGTTGGCCACTCTTCTTCTGCAAAAAGTTCCAGGTCTCTCATATATAAAGGGAGCCTCTTCCCAACAGCAATTTTAAAATGTCTCCACAGGTGTTCAATGGGATTTAGATCTGGACCCATTGCTGCCACTTCAGAACTCTCCAGCTCTTTGTTTCCATCCATTTCTGGAGGCTTCTTGAAGTATCATTGGGGTAATTGTCCTGCTGGAAATCTCATGACCTAGGATGGAAACCCAGATTTCTGATACTGGATACTACTTTTTGACCCAAAATCATTTGGTACTCTTCAGATTTTAAGATACCTTGCACATAGTCAGGACACCCAGTGCCCAACAACACAACCTCCAAAAATATTTGAACTGACACCATATTTGACTGTAGTTACTGTGTTCTTTTCTTTGTAGGCCTCAGTCCATTTTTGATAAACAGTAGAATGATGTGCTTTACCACAAAGATCTATCTTAGTCTTATCTGTCCACAAGACTCTTTAGTAGAAGGATTTTGGCTTGCTCACGTACATTTTGACAAACTGCAGTTTAGCTTTTATATGTCTATGTCAGCAGTGGTATCCTCTTGGGTCTCCTGCTATAGCATTTCATTTCATTCAAATGTCAATAGATAGTTCACTCTGACACTGATGCACACGCAGCCAGCAGGACAGCTTGAATTTCTTTGGAACTTGGTTGGGGCTGCTTATCTATCATCTGGACAATCATGTCTTGCAACCTTTCATCATTTTTCCTTTGCCATTCACGTCCAGGTAAATTAGCTAGAGTGCCATATATTGTTGTAATCTTCCTGATTATGTTGGGCACTGTGGACAAAGGAACATCAAGATCTCTGGAGATGGACTCTGGAATTGGACAACCTTGAGATTGTTGATATTTTTCAACAGATTTGATTCTCATGTCTCCAGACAGTTATTTTCTCCCCTTTATGTTCCCCATGCTTAATGTGCCACACACAATACAAATATTGAGTCAACGTCGACCCTTTTTATCTAGTTTTCGGTGGGATTTTCATATTGCCCACACCTGTTACTTGGCACAGGTGGGTTTGAACCAGCATCACATGTTTGAAACTAAGTTGTTCATCCATAATTTTGGGAAGGTGCCATCAATGTTGTCCTGCCCATTTTTGCAGTTTTGAGATAAATTATGTCCACTTTTTTTCTTTTTTTTGTGTGTTGTTCCAATACACACTGTCATGGCTCCACACCAGTGTTCAAACCAGTGATATCTGGTTGTTGGTTGGTTTCCCTCTTGGTTGGATCACAGCCTGTTTTCTATTGGTCCAACTGCTGAAGGATCTGTTGTCTTTCTTTCTGATGTTGTGCCTGTTTCCATTTTATTCTGGTGAGTGCATTTTCTCGTTTGGTTTGCTCAATCACATTTTGGGAGGTGCTATTTATACTTACTACTCAAATGTCTCAGTGCTGGCTATATTTCAGGATGGATGGTTGTCTGGAGTCTCAGCTCGTTGGTTAAGGTTTTCTTTCTAAGACATTGCTATTGTTATTCCCTGCAGTTTGTTTGTGTGATCCATTCCCAGTTACCTCCTATTTTGTTTCATTTAGGTTTGGGAGGGTTTCCACGTATTCTGTAATTCTTTTTGGTTTCTTGTATTCCTAGCCATGTGCTCATTTCATTAATGTTTATTGTTGTTTCTGTAATACACTTGGATTATACTTTAAGGTGCACTTAAGGACGTTCAGTCCGCAGTTGATGGGTGGGGGAACCATTCTGTGATATTAGGGTGCCAACCTCCGCTTTCAGGCAGGGACAAATCAGGGTCAGGTCTAGTGCAAATACTAGCCTGTTTTTGGACCAGTGGATTTCTGTTTTTACATCTCCCCTGGTTTGTCCATCCCCATGATAGTATAAAGGTTCAGTCGTAACACACACAAAGGAAATAAAGATAATTTATGACAATATATGCGTCATATATGAGTGATGGTATAAATAGACAAATGGCCCTTGGCAGAAGAAAGGTTCTCCACCCCTGTTTTAGATCATTGGAGCAGAGACTAGTGGGACATTTAAATCCTGTTGATGATCCGAAAATTTGTAAAGCTCATATCTTTTTTTTTTTTGCTAGAAAAACACTTTATGATTCTAATATGTAAAGTGTCACTTAATGATAAACACATCTTTGTGTATATCAATGCCTTCAATTCATCATGATTAATGTTAAATAATTATTGGCATGTACATTAGCCACACTTTGGAAACTTTTCACAGCAAACATCAATCACAAGATATAGCGAACTGTAATGCATCATATACACGGGAGAGCATTCATTCTGTTTGCACTATGCACTCAGGTGCCTGCAATATATTATCATGTACCAAAGAAAGGAAATCAATTTGATGACCTGAGATGATAATAAAAAGTTTGAGAACGTAGCAAGTGTTGTGTCTCAAAAAATGTGCAACAGGCGAGTCAAGATCCCCTCTAAACACAGAATTATCCCCTTACTGTGCCATTACAATTTAATGAACAAGGCTTTCAAGAGCCGGATTGCTGATGCAGACAGTCTCAATCTAGGCTGAGAAGCAGCCTGTTGGCCTTTGGCATCTTTTTCACTTGTTTGCGGATGGTGTGTATAAGTGGGGGCCACTGATTGTAATTCACCACTTCTTTGGCTGCTGTGATTGTATGCAAGACGGCGGAGAACAAAGTTCATTTTCCCACACACAAAAGATTATTATTAGTATACCAAGGCTGAAGGCTGAGAGTAAAGTGAATAAGAAATGTGTCCTATCAGCAGTCATATATGATTCCTGCTTGACATAGGCATAAAAGAAGATTTATTTACCCCTTCACGACCTATGATGGTAACTTAAGTTATGGGTCGTCTCTCTGCCTTTGATGCAGACTCACACACTGAGCCCATATGCTTGCCCGTACATATTGGCTGATTTGATCAGTCGTTATGTGCCTTTAGCAGGCTCAGGTGGATCAGAGATTCACCCGTGCCTTTTAACTAGAAAAATCCTTCTGTCAATCTCTGATAGCAGTATTTAACATGCACCGACAGGGAGCACAACACACTCCTTGATTCCATCGGCAGCCCCGTTAAGGGACCACGGGGCACCGATGGGTTGTCATGATCGCCGGGGTTCAGTTGGTGACCCCAGTGTCTGTCATGACGAAGTTCCTGTGAATGCCGGCTGAGCACTGGCATTCATAAGGCAATGTGCGCACAGTGCGTTTTTCGTGGCGTTTTTGCGCGTTTTTCGGGTGCGTTTTTGGCCTCAAAACTGCAGGACTTTGCTTCCCCAGCAAAGTCTATGAGTTTTCATTTTTGCTGTCCGCACACATCTGTTTTTTTTTACCTGCGTTTTTGAGTTAAAAAAAAAAAATGGACATGTCAGTTCTTTCCTGCGTTTTCCCCCCATGCAATGCATTGGAAAAACGCAGCAAAACGCAGAGATCAAAAACGCAGCAAATCGCGGCAAAAACGCATGCGTTTTTTTATGCGTTTTTTCGACGCAGGTGCGTTTTTGTGCGTTTTTAGCGGCCAAAAACGCACAAAAACGCAGCGTCAAAAAGACGCAGTGTGCGAACCTAGCCTAAGAAGACAGCTTTTGTGCTGTACATAGCAGTGCATCAGCACTTCTATGTACAACACAAGCAATTGAAAGATCACAGCTTCCAGTGTGCTAAAGGGATTAGTAAAAACAACAAAAAATAAAAAAAAAAGTTTAAAAAAATCTACAAAAATGTAAAAATCACAAAAGTTCAATCCATCCCCTTTTTGCCCCATTGAAAACAAAACAATTAAGAAAAAAGAAAAAATACACATATTTGGTATCACCACCTTCAGAAATGCCCGATCTACCAAAATATAAAATAAATTTATCTGAGTAGTAAAGTGTGTAACAAGAAAAAAATTCAACACGCCAGAATTATTTTTCTTTTGTTGCCGCAACATTGTAGTAAAATGCAATTAAAGGCGACCAAACATCACATCTACGCAAAATGGTATAATTAAAAATATCAGCTCAGCACAAAAAATAAGCCATTGCTGAGCTCGAGATTCCGAAAAATGAGAATGTTAATGGTTTCAGAAAATGGCACCAAAAGCACAATTCTTTTTTTGACAAATTTTTGCATTTTTTTCACCGCTTAAAAAAAAAACAAAAAAAAACAAAACGTACAAGTTTGGTATTTAGGTACTCATACAGAACTGGAAAATCATACTATAAGATCAGTTTTACCATATAGTGAACATGGTAAATAAAAAAAACAATTGTAGAATTCATTTTTTTTTTGTAATTTCACCGTGCTTGGAATTTTTTTCCTCTTTTCCAGTAGAATATGGGGCAGAATGAATGGTGTCATCAAAAGTACAACTTGTGCCACAAAAATGAAGCCCTCATATGGCTATATTAATGAAAAAAATAAAAAAAAACATGGCTCTTGGAAGATATGGAGGAAAAAAATGAAAAAACAAAAATCGCCCGGTGGTGAAGGAGATAAAGGAAATCTGTCATCAGATTCATGCTACCCAAACTAATGTAGGCATGGCTGAAAGCCTGGTACATGATTTCTCTGAAATATTGCTATATTTCAGAGGAAGCATAGTTTTGAAAGCCCCAAGAGACATGATTAGTCCAGTGAAGGCCCCAGCTGACTTCTCCATTCCATGCTCGTTGACTGACTTGTGTTGTGCTGATGTAAATTGTTTATTATGTGAGGATTGCAGTGGATGTATATCCTTATTTAGTATCTTCATTTCTTGACTATTTCTACAGAAAAGCCTAAAGCACTGGCACCCCTCCATATCCCTATCACATGGCATCACGTGGCACCAGCTTGTAGTAAGAGTAGTAGGATGTGTTAACGTGAATTTGTAGGGGCTAAGTCTGTACTTTGTCACAAGAATTGAAGCTCAGGAAATAGTTACAGAGATGTCTAACGGACAATAAAGTAAGAACATTAGGTGACTGCAGCTGGTTATAGCCATGACGTCTGAAACTGCGATCCACAGATTCAATGGAAGGTAATGTGCTCCTTTTAGTTCTATGTTATGGTAGGGGAGCACATTTCTCACAAGCTTTAGAAAACATTCAAATGTTGGCCATTTTGTATCACACTGAGGGTCATTTATACATGTGAGACTGACAAAAATTATTGGAAATTCAAAAAACATGACATAGTTAATGTAGAAGATTCCTCAATCTGTTCTTTTTAAAGGGGTTGTCCAGTCACCTAACATTGATGATCTGGCTATAGGTGTCATGATCCAGGACTGGTATTTGTGACGTCCTGGACTAGCCAGGTAGTTACAGACAGGCCCTTACACAAACACCCGTCCCCTAACAAGGTAACAGCAGCCAACCTAAAAAACCCTGAGTCAAACCTCTCAGGTGTTGACATTCACACCAGGGAGCGAAGCCAGGCAGTTGGCCACGCCCACCGTGGAGTTCGGATAGCCTGAGGCGGGAAAACACAACAGATCTGTTAGGGAGGAGAGTGGAGTAGTTGGAGAGTAGTAAACGTCTGTCAGGGATCTGGGTCGTAGCCCAGATACCCATGTGGCCAGGAGGCAGAGGGTGGTTGCCACCTGCAGGAGTCTGGAAAACGGCTGGTAGAACCGTAAGGGACCGGGACAGGGTAGTAGCCCGCCGGTACCGAACCGGGGAACCAACTGGAAACCGGAGCACCAGGAGGGGTACTCAGACCCAGAACGAGGCCCAGAAGCCACTGGACCGAGTTGAATTCACTGATTGGGGTCTGGAACTTAGGTCCTTTTCCACCCAAGTCCCGACTGAAGACAACAGCCCAACGAGGGGGATAGAAAGCCACTGCTCAGGCAGAGAGATCCCACGGGTCAGCGTCTGCGGGCAAACAGGCTCTCCCGACACACACAAAGCCGGGGAGCGGACTACCATCGCTGAGGCATAGGCAGTCAAAATCTACAAAACGAGGTGCAGGAGAAAGGCGGGAACCACCGAACTGGATGGGGGACCAGACGCAGCTGGCTGCGGGCACCGACCACCATCCTTTTGGTTTACCAGAGACTCCGGTGTATCTGTCATAGTGAGTACAACAGTGCCCTCGGGCTGCCACCGCCCCGCATCGCACCAACACGCCCGCACCCCCACATCCCACCTCGCAACCACCAGGCTGCTGTGGTGTCCACACTCACCGCAACCCGTGGGTGGCGTCACGAACTTAAATTCTTAAACACCATGGCCCCGGCCATGAACCTCCCCACCGAAACCCCTCACGTAGCGCCAGCCTCCCTTCAGAGCGACGTGACCCCCGGGTCCGGAGGCGCTTGAGCCACCCACCAAGCGAGCCCGGACCCGAGTGGCTCGGCTGCAGCCGAGCGCGGGGCGGTGCATATTCCCCACTCCAGAGTTTCCCAGACCTGGCCTGGTCATGTCAAGGGTTAACTTTCATCAGCCTCGTTCTGGTTTCAGGAGACACTATATCTGGTTGCTGCACCTGCATTCCTGTGCTGGTTATAGTTTTGCTCTGTAGTCTGTGACTAGCTCTGGTAAGATTCCCTGTTTGATCTGACTTCTTGTTACCGTGCCCTTACCTGTACCCTCCTCGTTCGTCCATCTGTCCCAGTTCCTGAATTCCCACTCCTGTCAGTTGTTTACCCATCCTAGTTCATCCTCCTTCTCGTGTTTGTGTCTCCTCACCCTCTGGTCTTGTCTTCTGTTCCCTCTGCCCTTTGTGTTTCCCTCTGCATACCTGATCTCCTGGCATCCGACTTCGGTTCTGATTTCTGACCTGATATTGATCCTCCCTTTGCAGTGACTTGACTTTCCTGGCTAGACACTGACTGCTTGACTACTCTATTGCCCCCTGGTGGTTTGCCTGTGAACTGACTGCTGAAGTTACTCTGCTGTACTTCAGCTTTCTTTCTGTTACAGTGTTACTTTGACTCGCCTTCACTACTCTGCTGCCATCTAGTGGGGAATACGCTGTACTACATCTTACCAGCCTTTTGAACAGCGTGACATACGACATCAATATATAATATTAGCTAATATTAGTTCCAGTGTTGAGCTGTAATGTGCAGCTCCATTCAATGTATAGCAGACACTGCTGAGTACTGCAGTTTCCATTCAAGAGAATAGGACCTGATCTCCAATATTCAGCAACAGTCACCAATGAGTTAAGTGGCCATCACTGGAGCTAATACCTGCAGATCGATGGGGATCCTGGGGGCCATACAACAACGATCAGATAAAGATGACCCGACAACTCATTTATACCATGCTCTACGCTGTGTCAGAGTTTCCATATAAATCTCCAAAAAACACGATTCAGAAGAAAAACCAGATGGTGCCATTCAAGATATTGGCAGAGAGAAAATCACTTTGGGCTCTGTTTTGCTTCTGTTTCAATGATGTTCATCTTTATAGGGGAACACAAAAGCGCAGTCTACCATGCTATTATGTCTTCCTTCAAAAAATGAAAAAGAGAGCATTGCTGCTGGAACAGAGGCCTCTCTGGGAAATGTAGTTTTAAGTTTTAACATGATCCTAGATCTACTGAAACACCACTCAACTGCAAAAAAATAAAAATGTAATTGAAGGGAACCTTTTTAGGAATGATTAGTGTGCACACAGCCAGATATGTTGGTAGGTGCTGGTAGATGGGATGTGAGATCCCTCGTAGTATATAAATATAAAGTTCACCGCACTCTCCAGGAATTTAATGCAATGGTGTAATGTAATGTAATGTTACACCATTGCATGAAATTCCTGGAGAGTGCGGTAAACTTTATATTTATATTAAAGGGATCATGTCGCTAGTTTTTCCTTTATGAGCTGCGGCCACCACCAGTAAACCTTTATATACAGCATTCCAGAATGATGTATATAAGAGCCCAGGCCGCTCTGTATAACATAAAAACATCTTTATAATACTGACTTAGAGGGACGGTCAGGTCCGATGGGTGTCATTGGTCGCGGGTCCGGCAACTCCTCTCTACTGCAATCGCCGTCCTCCTTCATCCCAGATCAGTGAGCATGACGCGTCCTACATCATCCACACACTCCGACATTCCAGTCCTGCGCAGGCACACTTTGATCTGCCCTACTGAGGGCAGACCAAAGTACTATAATGGACAGACGTGAGGAAAGGTCAAAAACTGCCTGCGCATGCGCACTACAATACTTTGATCTGCCCTCGACCTGGCAGATTAAAGTGTGCATGTGCAGGAGTACAATGCAGACCTGTGTGGATGACGTAAGATGCGGGCTGGGAATAAGGAGGATGGCAATTGGAGCAGGAAGGATGCGCTGGACCCGAGACCAGTGATACCCATCGAACAGGACCGCCCCCTTAGGTGAGTATTATAAAGGCGTTTTTTACGCTCTACAGGGTTGTTGGGCTCTTATATACAGTATTCTAGAATGCCGTATATATGGGCTCACTGATGGTGGCCGCAGCTCATAAGGGAAAAACCTGGTGACAGGTTCCCTTTAAATGGGGTTTTCTGGTAACAGTAAAAGACAGTTAAAACACATAGAATCTCTCTTTGACTATGAAGAAAGATAGAATGGATTTTAACTTTTTGCTCCTGGACTTTACATATAATAAGGTCCAAAAATATATGGACGGTGACACAAGTTTTGGCATTTTAGTAGATTAGCAAAATATATTTAAGATCCAGTTACAGTATATAATATGGGCTTAAAGGGCAGACTCTCTGCCTTAGGATTCACTCACATCTGCCTATAATAAATGCGTCCGATTGTCATCCAGAAAAGTTGGACTAGTGAAATTCGTTTGATGTTCCATATGTCATGCGAGTGTGCCTTTTTTTTTTTTTTTATCGCCTTAGCAGCCATATGTCATCCTTATTTACAGTGTTCTCTACTACCGTATGGTAATGTATGAGAATACCAAAAAGCATAATTACTTTTCATGGTGCATTTGGCAAACATGCACAACCTACATAATAAATGCACGTTTAATAAAAATGTTACATTTTATTTATAGAATCAGATAAAAATCATGGACGGTTGATTAATATTACTAGCTCCGGAACTGTCACATAAAATAGGATCACGTGAAATCAAATAAAATTAGGATGATAGGTACAAATGAGACAGTGTGGTATTGGTATCCTAAATGAGCACACAAATAAAAAAAGTGAAAAAAGTTCAAAAGCATTAGTCATTAGTGTGGTGGTAAACAAAGTATGTTCACTTAGGAAAAAAATAGATGTATGAAAATAATAACATCTAGTATGTAAGATAAATAATTAAAATAATTACCAGTAACAGATCAAACAAAAATATATTAATTGCAGTCAAGTAAATTTAGTCACACTAAATCAACTAACCCAAGGAGTATCGTAAAATCAAATCAGTTAATAGAGTGCAATACAAAATCCTGTGTGAACATAGAACTGTGCAATATTCAATATTCAGTACTGTGATGACCAGCAACTATGTTCCCTAGAAATAGAAATAAAGTGCATGGAAAGAAAGTTCAGTATACAAATATACCAACAGTAATGACAGTACTGAACTGTAGTATTTTCACACAGTTTTGCACAAACTTCATTGACTGTCATGACAACGTTGGGTTCTGTTCAGTTGCAGATTCTGACTCTGCGCATGATGGTTTCTCTGGCGTCTGGGATCAACAAAGGCAGAGTCGGGCGTCAACCTGTTTTGTGCTAATTCATAGGCAGGCTAGTAAGAGTTAATCTCTGTTGGTCGGCTTGATCCTTTGGTCACATGTTGTGGGGAGACCTATCACATCTGCTCCCCTCCTATTTATGCTGGTTGAAAACTTCCAACCATGCCAGCTATAATTTATTCAATGTTGGTCTGTAAGGTGTTGTGTCCCAGACTAATTGGAGAAAGTCATGCTCATTGCTTGGTGTGGTTTTGGACTTTACCCCTGTTGTTTTGCACTCATTGATTTATACGCAAATGTGAGCAAACCCTTAATTTGTGGCCTAATTGGAGTAAGGCTTTAGGAATTACAGTTCTTTAATATGTAGCTGCTTCTATTTCAAGGGATCAAAGGAAATTGGACAATTTTCTAAAAAGGTCTGGAGCTGATTCCAGGTGTGGCATTTGCATTTGAAAGCTGCTGCTGTGAACCCACAACATGTGGTCGCAGGAGCTCTCAATGAAAGAGAAACAGACCATTATCAGAATAAATAATATAAGAAATACAGAGTGTTCACCACAAGGTGCAAACCATTTAGTAGCCTTAAAAATAGAATGGCCAGATTATACTTTACTTAAAAAATCTAAAGAAGCCAGGCCAGTTTTGGAAAAGAGCTAGGTCCATAAAGTTCCTCCACCAATTATCTGTTTTAATCACTAAATTATCTATAATTATATAGTATACTTTCTGCTCAGATTCAACCAAATGCAGCAAGGTTGATTGGGCGGCGCTTCACTGTACAGATGGACAATGACCCAAAACATACTGCAAAAACAACCCAGGTCTTTTTTTAAGACAAAAAAAGAGGAATATTCTGCAATGGCCAAGTCAATCACCAGATCTCAACCCCATCGAGCATGCAATTCACATGCTTAAGACAAAACGTAAGGCAGAAAGACCCACATACAAGCAAAAACTGAAGTCAGCTGCAGTAAAGGTCCGGCAATGCATCATAAAGGAGAAAACCCAGCGTTTGGTGAGGTCCATGGCTCCAGACTTCAGGCAATCATTGCCTATAAAGGATTCTCTACAAAGTATTAAAAATGAATATGTTATTTATGGTAAAGTAAATTTGTCCAATTACTTTTGAGCACCTGAAATGAGGAGGTTTTGGAGAAAAATGGTTGCAATTCCTAAATATTTCACAGGATATTTTTTCTCAAGCCCTTTAGGTAAATCTGAAAGTCTACACTTCAATTATATCTCAGTTGTTACATTTTAAATATACTGTACAGTAAAATAATGTCACACAGACCCCAAAATTACGAATATTTCATGACTGTCCAAATATTTCTGGACCTAATTGTATTTGTTCAGGTTATTGCAATCTATATAAGAGAACAGATGACATAAAAGACATAAGAGAACAGATAAGAGAACAGATGACATAGGATAGGAACACGCTGGGTAAAATAGAGCTGTATCTTACGCTAACTTGAAGTCCTCTACTTGATTCTAGTGCCTTCAAGCAATAGAGGAAAAATGGAGTAATTGATGCAAATACATTTCTTAAAGGGAACCTGTCAGGTGCAATATGCACCCAGAATTACGAGCAGTTCTGGGTGTATATTGCTAATCCCTGCCTAACCATCCATGTATCTAGTAGCATAGATAAAGGGATCTTTAGAAAAAGGTATTTCTAAAGATCTTTTATCAAATGCTAATGAGGTCAGCGACTAGTCGCAAGGCCTTACTTCCCCTGGCTAGTTGGCCCCCTTAGCATATAAGCCTGTGGGGGTACTAACATACTAATGAATGTGCAGTGTCAGAGGCATGGTCGCGCTCACCTCTCAGCTGCCACCCCTTGTTTTCAGTTCAGTGCGCATGATCAGAAGTCCTGGACTTCCATCATGTGCACTATGAAGCTGGGTATACGCGTCTCGGCTTCAAACTGGTATGGTGTGCATGACCGGAAGTCTCGGGGACATTCTGATCTTGCGCCCTGAACCGGAAACCAGCAATGGCAGCTGAGGTGAGAGTGACCATGCTTCTGATGCTGCACATTTATTAGGATATTAGCACGCCAACAGGGGTGTACTAACATGCTAAGTGGGCTGACTAGCCAAGGGAACAAACACCCTTGCGACTAGTGTGACGCCCTGGACACCCAGGGGTCACAGGTCACTACACTCACTACATACACCCCCACCCCAGTAAAGTATCACCAGTCAACCAAAAGACCTGATTGCCTCCCTGAGAGTCAGACAGGCTCACCAGGTGGGCGGAGTCAGGCGGAAAGACACGCCCACCGAGGAGTCTGCTGGCCTGGGGCAGGAAAACACAAACATTAGTAGAGGAGTAGAGTCTGGAGTTTGAAGAGAGAAGAGCTCAGTTCTGTGTGGGGCCTGGGTTGGAGCCTAGGACCCCAGATCAGTCAGGCAGGCAGACGGTAGTGGCCGCCTGCAGGAGACTGGGAATACGACCAGCGGAACCGTAAGGGACCGGGACAGGGTAGTGGTCCGCCGGAACCGAACCGGGGAGCTAACTGGATACTAGAGCACCAGGGAGGGTACTCAAACCCCGACTAGACTATAAGCCACCACCACAGTCAAATTAACTAATTGCGGTCTAGACCTCAGTGGTTCATTCCCACCTAAGTCCCGATTGAAGGCAACCGCCCAACCCGTCCAGATAGTAGCCACCGCCAGAGGCCAGAGATCCAAGGGCCAGCATCTGTGGGCAAACGGGCTCCTACGACACATACACGCCGGGGAGCGGGCTACCAGTGACAGGTTCCCTTTAAAACCTTATATCATTCAGTTAGGAAGATTTCCAAATATAAAGTATATGGGAATCTGTTTTTATCTCTTGTTGTCATTGAATAGAATCATTCTTGTTCTGATTCAGAGGCTAAATCTCCATCACTTGCAGTTCTGCTCACACATGTGTGTCAGGTATGTAGGAATGTATCAGAAATGCAGATATGAGCTCTTTGTTTATACCTCAACTCCTTAATTAACAGATCCCTGATGTGCCTGACCCCAGCGACACCAGCGCCTTTCTTCTGTAGCGACACCTTTTTATAAAATCTCCTCTCTAACATTTATAAGCTATAATACACTGTATCAGGACTCATAAAGTGTCCATGTATATATCAGTATTATTCAAACAGTCTGACCCTATTGACTATTATAGGGTCCATTTGTTTTCCGTCATGGTGTCTGACATTTATTAGACATGGTGCTGGGGTCCTGGGTTCGAATCCCACCAAGGACAACATCTGCAAGGAGTTTGTATGTTCTCCCCGTGTTTGCGTGATTCCCTCCGGGTTCTCCAGTTTCCCCTCAACCTCCAAAAACATACTGACAGGGACTATAGACTGTGAGCCCCAATGGGGACAGTATTGCTGATGTATGTAAAGCGCTATGGAATAATAGCACTATATAAGTAAATAATAAGTAAAGTAATAATAAGTAAATAATATTATTATTATTCCGCAATATGTTGCATTATTTTGATCTGCAATAGAAGCTTTTCATACAGCCTCCAACACATGTGCACAGAGCTCTATAAATGCGTCAATATTCCTACCGACTGATAGCGAGGAGAAACCTTACAAAAATAAGGAGAGTTTGAAACAAAGATAAATCACAAAGGTAAGATCTTCCATTGTGATGAAGCTTAACCTACCTTGAAATGCAGAATATTACATTACTTCCATAGTTACAATAAAAAGTGGCACAAGCAGGTGACATTCCGTTAGACGTTGAGACGCCATTTTTACTTCTGGCCACTGACCACCAGAGGGCGACATTTATTTCTACATAATATCACAGCTGTAACTTTTATCAAACGCTTGACATTTTACCAGAAATGAAAACATAAATGAAGCCAAGAATCCACATCACACACCCAATGTTATTCAACAGCGGAAACACAATGTTACAACTGCATCACTTTCTTCCATTCTAGAACTGTAATGTCGTCCATTGATATATAATTATAATTTATTAAACTGATTAATAATAATTTGCGGGGTGCCAAGAAAAAACAGCGATTTATCTATTACTATTTGTCATTCAATATTGTGCTCATATTATTTTATGGGTTATAACAATTCCTATAGTAACAAATACATGTATCATAGATATTTTTGCATACTAGATGGATTTTGTTTGTAAAAAGGTAAAATGTTTTTACTTTTTTCTTTTTGTTACTTTATACACTGTCTTTAAATAAACTAAATTTAATATTTAAGGGGACTTAAATCTGATGTTTTGATTGTTTTTATAAAACATTCCGATACTGAAGTATCACAATGTATAATATCCATCATTCTAATCGGTATTTCTCTTCATTTAGGTTAAACTGAAAGGGTAGAGAATGAGATATATCTTATTTCCACCATGGCTGCAGGATTTCTACTATATACAGTCATATCAGAATATGTGCATGGCTCTATGTTGTATAGTGTCAAATGTTTCCCAATATTTTTTTATCATTTTGTAATTTACAATATTAACAGCTTGTAAAATCAGGTGCAAAATTGTAAAATTATAGAATTGTAATCTATATTGACCTCAGCCATGAAATCTGTATAAAGATTATATATATATATATATACATATATATATATATACACGTGTATATACGGTATATATATATATTTTTTTTTTTTCATATATTAATATAATTTTATACATAATTTTATAATATAATACAATCTTATAAATATATAAATCTGTATTGAGATGATCTACCATCAGATTTCATGATACAAACTGCATGCATTAAGGCTACATGCGCACACTGCATTTTTGTCGCGTTCTTTGGTGCAGTTTTGGTTGCATGTTTTGAAAAAACATGTAGCCTATTAACCCTAGAATGTGCAACCATTGAAAGCTACACTTTCACATACCTGGGGCCAAAAAACATGGAGTAACTCAAATAGAAATAATTTTCAAAGTTTATTTGAGATGTGAATATTTCAAAACATTATAATTATGTCCATAAAACAAAAGTAATTACACCGGCTTAAAACGCCCAATATATGCATTCTATATAATTGCTTTTTTATATATATATATATATATATATATATATATATATATATATATATATATATATATATATATATATATATATAAAAAACGATTTTTGTGTCTAAAAGTTTTTTATATAAACGTTGTAGTAAACATGGTGCAGGAATATTTCTTTTCAAAAACTTTCCTTTTCAACATTACTGATTATCCCAACACTTTTCACATATTATTTTTTCGTAAGAATGTTCCTTGCAGACATTTTGTCCACAAGTAGTACAGAAACACTCAGATTTCCTTTCCTTCTTTGCTGGACAAATATAACCGCGCCACTTTCTTTTTTTTTCTCTTGGCTCTGGATGTTCCTGAAAATGTATACCACATCGGATCATAGCTTCCGTAATTTGCCTTGGCAAGCATTTCATGCTGCTTCGCTCTATCATGGTAGGCATCAAAAGTTCAAAGACAAAGTAAGACAAGATAAAGACAAAGTCTTCCCCAGCAACAGTACAGACAAAAAGACTGAATATCATATGTACACCAAGTACAGGCCTAAAAGGCCCCAGGTATGTGAATATGGGGTAGTCCCAAAAAAGAGTTGTTTTACCGAAATGCCTATAACATAAAAATATATGAACAACTGGAAATTACTAACAACTATATACCTGAGGAATACCTAGAGTTTCAAATTTCTAACTAAAGTAATCGTGCAGAAAATAGAAAACAAGTAACCTAGCAGGCCTGCGAGGCCCCAGGTATGCGTTCTAGGGTTAAACAGCTCTCCCAGACCTGATGAGGCTGGTGTACTTACTTTTAAAATCAATGCTAGAATGACTGTAAAAAGCCTGTCTGATGTTAAAGTGGGCTATACCCTAGCGATTCTGACATGGACTTACAAAGTAAGTTCAAGTCTAAGAGATCTATTTAACCCCTTCACCCCAAGCATATTTTCACTTTCCTGACCAGGTCTAATCTTACAATTCTGACCATTGTCACCTTATGAGATAATAACTCTGGAACACTTTAATATATTACAGTGGTTCTGAAACTATTTTTTCGTGACATTGTAATTCATGTTATTGGTAAATTTTGGACAATATATTTATGTTTATTTATGAAAATATTAAAAATTTGTCAAAATTTTAAACTTTTTGCAATTTTCAAACTTTGAATTTTTATGACCTTAAACCAGAGAGTTATACCACATGAAATAGTTAAAAAATAACATTCCCCACATATCTACTTTACATCATCAGCACCAGTTTTGAAACATAATATTTTTTTTGTTAGGAAGTTAGAAGGGTTAAAAGTTCAGTAGCGATTTCACATTTTTTCCAACAAAATTTAAAAAAACAATTTTTATTTAGGGAGCACATTATATGTGAAGTGACAGAAAATACTCAAAGTGACACCATTCTAAAAACTGTTCCCTCCTGCTTCACAGTGGTTAAAAAAAAAAAAAAAAAAAAAAAAAAGAGAAATTTTACTTTTTCCCACAAAAATGTTGCTTTAGCCACATATTTTGCATTTTCACAAGGGTAACAGGAGAAGATGGACCATACAATTTGTTGGGTAATTTCTCCTGAGTACGCTGATATCTCATATGTGGTGGACAACTGCTCTCTGGGTGCACTGCAGGGCTCGGAAGTGAAGGAGCACCATTTGAATTTTGAAGCGCAAAATTGGTTGGAATCGTAAGAGGACATCATGTCACTTTTTCCAAGCCTCTGAGGTCCCTAAACAGTGGAGCTCCCCCACAAGTGACCCCATTTGGTGAAACTATACTCCTCAATGAATTTATTTAGAGGTGTGGTGTGCACCTTGAACCCATAGATACTTCACAGAATTTTGTAATGTTGAGCTTTGAAAATGTTGCTTTAGTCCCTATTTTTTATACTCACAAGGGTAACAGGACAAAATGGACCATAACATTTTTTATGTAATTTTTCCTGAATACACCGATACACGATATATGTTTTGTTAAACTACATTTTGGGTGAACAGCAGGACTCAGAAGGGAAGGAGCGCTATTTGAATTTTGGAGAGCCATTTTTTATAGAATATTGTGGGGACGCCATATCACATATGAAGAGTCCACGACATGCCAAAACAGCAGAAACCCTCACAAGTGACCCCATTTTGGAAACTACACCGCAAAAGGAATTCATCTAGGGGTGTAGGTAGCATTTTTTTTCTAATAAAATGTTTCTTTGGCCCCAAGGCTTTAATTTTCAAAAGGGATGATAGAAGAAAAATAATGTTATCATTTCTTACACGATTTCTCTAATACCTCATATATGGTCGAGAACTACGTTTGAGGCACAGTACAAAGCTCAGAAGGGGCGGAGTGAAATATCGAAGTGCCGATTTTGCTGCAATGTTTTGAGGGTGCCATGTCACATTCACCGAGCCCCTGACATGCCAGAAAGGCATGAGTTTATCTATGGGTGCAGTGAGCATGTTGACGCCACATGTGACTCACAGATTTATACCATTTCATACAATGTTGTTTTAGCCCCAAGTTTTTAATTCTTATAAGGACTAATAGGAAAAAAATGAACTACATAGTTTGTTGTGTAATATTTCCTGAGTGCGCCAATATCCTACATGTAATTGGGAACTACCGTATTTTTCGCTTTATAAGACGCACTTTTTTTCCCCCAAAATTGTGGGTAAAAAAGGGGTGCGTCTTACAAAGTGAATGTAACTTACCGGGCAGTAATCCGGCGGTGGAGTGAGTCACATGAGGCTGGTGCGGCCGCCATGGATCCCATGGCAATCGGCTGCGGAGGCGGCCGCCATGGATCCCCCGGCAATTGGCTGCGGTGGCGGCCGCCATGGATCCCCCGGCAATCGGCTGCGGTGGCGGTCACCATAGCCGAAATCTATCTGCGCCTGCGCTGCCTCCAACGCGACTTCCGGAAAATGGCTGCGGAGGTGACGCAGGCGCAGATGGAGATCTCAGAGAAGCGAGATCTCCATCTGCGCATGCGCTGCCTTCCATAGCCATTTTCCTGAAGTCCATCGCGTCGGAGGCTACGCAGGCGCAGATAGAGATTGCTGCTCTCGAAGATCTGCGCATGCGCGGGCTCCATTTTAGATCTCCGCAGCAGACGGAGACTATCATAAGAAAGAGGAGAGAGAGAAGAACGATTCTCCCTCTCCTCGCTAGGGCTGGATGCTGATTGGTGGAGACAACTTCTGCAGAGCTGCCTCCACCAATCAGTGATCTGAGCCTGACAAATGTCAGGAACATGGGGGAACAATGGGGAACACAACCCCCATCATCATCCTTCAGAATATACTGTATCAATCGGTGTATTCTGAAGGATGATGGGGGCTGTAGTCCTTTAGTGTAAACACTCCAGGGAGGGACTAATGTAGTGGCCAAAGTGTAAATGTGACTACCACCCCCCTCATCTTTCAGAATACAGCCATGTATGGTATACAGTACATGGGTGTATTCCTAAGGATGAGGGGGGTGGTAGTCCCAGATCCCCATAAAAGTGCATCATGCAGGTCCCCCATAGCCATGTCATCCACGGATGCCACATAACAGTGCATCATCCACAGGTCCCCATAATAGTGCATCATCCACAGGTCCCCCATAGCAATGCGTCATCCACATTTCCCCCATAATAGTGCGTCATCCACAGGTCCCCCATAGCAGTGCGTCATCCACAAGTCCCCCATAGCAGTGCGTTATCCACAGATCCCCCACAGCAGTATCATCCACAGGTCCCCCATAATAGTGCATCATCCTCAGGTCCCCCATAACAGTGCGCCATCCACAGGTTCCCCATAGCAGTGTCATCCACAGGTCCCCCATAGCAGTGTCATCCACAGGTCCCCCATAGCAGTGTCATCCACAGGTCCCTCATAGCAGTGTCATCCACAGGTCCCCCATAGCAGTGCGTTATCCACAGGTCCCCCACAGCAGTGCATCTTCCACATATCCCCCCATAACAGACCCTCCTGTTGAGTCTAAATTGTTAAAATAATGTTTTTTTTTAATTTTATTAAAATGTTTTAGCACACTATTTGGCTCAATTTTTTTTTTTAATTTTCCTCCTCTAAAACCTAGGTGCGTCTTATAATCAGGTGCGTCTTATAAAGCGAAAAATACGGTACTTTGTAGGCTCAGTGGAAAACTCCGAAGGGAACGAGTGCCATAACTATAGTGTAGATTTTGCTGTTGTGGTTTGCAGGGGCCATGTCACATTGGCAAAGCCCCTGAGGTGCCAGAAGAGCAGAATCACCCACAAGTGACTTCATTTTACAAACTACACCCCTCAATGAATTAATTTTGGGGTGCAGTGAGCATATTAACACCACAAGTGCATCACAGATTTTTATACCATTGGGCGGGGAAGAAAAAACGAATTACATTTTTACCACAAAAATTTGTTTTAACCCCAGATTTTATATTTTCACATGGGGAGAGAGCTCCAGAGTTTAGTGCAGGTAACCGCGGCCAGGCCTGGTATTACTGGAGATTCCTCCGGTAACCAGTCCGACACTGGCTGAAAATGATTCAACTGAAGTAAAGTGCTGATGGCAGCGGCACCCTGCAGAGGGCCATAGGGTCTGCAGGCCACAAAAAACAGGCTTAGGGCGTGTATGCAGCCCGCAGGCTGCGTGTTTGAGACCTCTGTTTTAGACCATGCTCCTGGCATGTTCTAACAGGCCATCATATCTGGCAAACCCGGAGGACATTATTTGACCTTGGGTTGCCATGTCAATGATCGACAGCCTGCTATTACTTAGTTGTGGTGCTGATTGGGTTGGAGAGGGACTGGACTCCTCTCCCAACCTTCTAAATGCTGCAATCGCTATTGATTGCAACATTTAGAAGGTTAAATAGCCAGAGCTCAAGTGTAACTAGAAGAACTCATGCTTTTATGCTGCTTTAAACATATAGAGTGGTCTTTTGTAAGAGGTGGTCGTGCCCCCTTTTGTTTTTATGCTAATTGTCTGTGTTGTAAAGTGTAATGTGTTTTAGGTACCAAGTACACTGTTAATGTATGTTGTAAAATTACTGCTGCTGTTAGTGAAATACGGGTCCCCAATGTAGCAGAGACATGATCAGGTAGTGACCGGCGCCACCTAGCAGTCGGGAAAGAGCACCATTAGATTAAATGTTAGGTAAGATAGAAGGGGACTTGACAGATGGCCAATGGGTTGGTTGGAGAGATGGGTCTTGTGAGCAGTTAGTTCTGCAAAAGGTTTCAAGGACTAAAGACATGGTATGGAGTAAACGCCAGTCGGAACCTTGAGGTAGCCTCTTAAAGGTCCGGAGCCTATGGCTCACCTCGGTGGGCCCAGGGAAGTTTTCCGACTAGACAGCCGTTGGAGCCCAGAAGCGGACAGCAGTGAGAATAAGAGTGGGGGAACGGAAACACAGGTGCTCAGCAGCTTGCAGACTAGTTCCAAGGTAGCGTGGATAGGCCAAGAGAGAGCACCCTAGAGAAAAAGTAGTAGAACCGTCTCATAACAGTGAAAAGGAAAATAAACTGTTCAAGTTTGGTTTCCCAAGAGAACTTCAGTGTCACGTGTTTGTCTACAGCGTCTACGATGGGGACCGGTTTCAGTGTGATGTACACCAAGAAAATTGTAAGTGTCACACACCCCACACGAAAACCTACACACACACTGACTCTTTATTGCGAAGGAGTGCGGAGCACCCACAGCCCGGCATCCGTATCATCCTTCAGCCTCATCAAATATTGATTTGATTTAGATTTCTCTGTTATTCATCCACTTTGCAGTTTTTAAATTGATAAATCAGTAAGCTGATGCTGATTGTCCAATGAAGCAGTTTATATTAATCTGTCTTTTTTTGAGCTCCTCACAGCTGATATTTAACCATAGACCAAATCAAAGTCAAAAGTCTAGGGAAACAAAGAGTCTAAAGAAGCCTAATGGTTCGACAGTTTTAATGAAACAGAATTGCAAAATGCAAATGCAAAAATGATTTTTAACTCTAAATACACACATTTAAGTAAAAAAAAAGTCTCAAGTGGCAGACAGCCCCTTTAAACGGTCTATCCAAGATTATACAAAACACTACTTCTTTCTTTAAGAAATAGCAACACCCCGAAATATGGGTTGTGTGTGGTACTGTAACGATAATAATAATAATAATAATAATGTAATGATAATAATATGCCTTAGGGCTCCTACCTACTTTGTGCCATTTCAATACTATTTGGCCTCCACAGACACCAAGACAACATATACAATATGCAACACATATGATTAATCAATGTAATCTTCTCTGTGGAGTATTGTAGTAAGTAAGAAGTGTTTACTTTATGTTATGGCATTTTACAGTACGTGTAATTCCTGGATACATGACAAGCATCTATCACAGGCAGATTAGTGTAGATGTCATAATGCAATGTGTCAACAGGGTATTTGTCAGACATAAGTGGCTCCACTTACTACTTACCAAACCGGTGCGCACTGCCAGCAGGTAGTGGAGCACGCTCAAAGGTTTTGATTTTGCACATCTGATCAGCCCATATCTCACTACAACTGCTGCAGTTTTACATGGGTAAAATTTCTGGTGTGTAACTTTGAGAACCATGGATTCAATATCTTGCTTACAGGGGTTGTCCGGGATTTGTAAAGAAAAAATGTTTAAAGGGATTCTGTCATCAAGTTTTTGCTATGTAATCTGAAGATGGCATGCTGTAGGGGTTAACAGAGAGATTTCAGTGATGCCTTTCTTTTCACACTGTATGTCATTGTCCGGCATGCCCCTGCTGTAATTAGCAACTCATGGTCTATACACATTGTATGTAGGGAATAACTAATTAAATCAAGTAAAAGAAACCATACATGCACATCATGAAATAAAAGAACGTGGTAGGTAAGCATAAAGTATACTGAGCGCATGGGTTGGCATTAGTTTGGACCATTCGGAAAATTTGGTCAGAACCATTAGAAAAAAAGCCGCATAAAGGTAATAAATATAACATCTTAATTATTTAAAATATATGACAAAATCGTTACAAAAAAAGTGGTGTCAACACACACAAAAGAGAAAAAAAGCCAAGTATTATATAGGTAAGGATTACTAGATTTGTATAAGTAACATAAATAAATAAATAGATGTCATATATATTACTCTGAAAAAAATATAAAAATAAATATATACATTTTGTAAATGACAGATTAAATAAAGTACATAGTGCAAAAAAGATAAATTAATCCTTATAGGTAATAAATGGGAAGAGAGCCTAGCTAAATGACTACACAGATACCTCTTAAGGTGCATACTGCCAATTACCAACATGGGTTAATTACCCAGTAAACCAAGGCACAGTGGTATGGACAGTGCCTGTATCAGTGTCTGTATCAACTACAGTGGTGGTGCAGCATGTACTGAGAGTCATCAAGTAAGAGGTAATAACAAGGATTGTATAGAGCAAAATCTGTGTTCCTGCTGGTTAAAGGTATGTGTGATGCCCACCTCGACGTGCGTTTCAGCGTTTTTCCCTGATGAAGGTGTCTTATAGGTCGCCCAACTATCACATGTCTTTAATAGCATTGGTCATTCATATGGGCCAAAGGTACCTTTTGGGACCCCTGGTGCCCAAGGACCCAGGTTCAACTATCTGTGCCCACTCTAATTACACCTCTGCATAGAGATGTCGACCCCTCTCATGTCACTAACACCTTCACACAGGGGCAAACTTAATATTGGTGGCTGAGAAGAAAGGGGTCCACATCCACCTCCAAAGCAGGAGGAACTGGGCACTATGATGAGCTCTTGGGCTGCAAAGGATCCATATACTGTTCTTGCACAGGTGCCCTTATCAGTCTGTGCCCGCCAGTGCCCAGTAAGCCCAGTGCCAGTGCCCAGTGCCCAGTGCCCAGTAAGCCAGTAAGCAGAAAGTGCATATGGTGGAAAGCCGCAGCTCCGACAAGAAAGTAGATAACAAGTTAGATGAGGAAAAACGGGTTTGATGCTGCGCTAAAAACCACAAATCCAGGAGGTGTGATGAAATCCTTTCCTTTATTTGCACGGGTCAACGCGTTTCGAAGGCATAGCCGCCCTCTTCATCAGGACAAAAACAAAACAAGAATGGTTATGCTGTTCTTCCTTGTTTTGTTTTTGTCCTGATGAAGAGGGCGGCTATGCCTTCGAAACGCGTTGACCCGTGCAAATAAAGGAAAGGATTTCATCACACCTCCTGGATTTGTGGTTTTTAGCGCAGCATCAAACCCGTTTTTCCTCATCTAACTTGTTACCCGCCAGTGCCATAACATATGCCCAAGTGGAATCAGATACATCTAGGTGTTCTGTGGATAGAAATGTATGGTTTCTGAGATATAATAATAAATTCATTAAAAAACTAAATAAAAGTCTTTTTCACATCATTTATGTATTATGGGGCACATCAGAAGTCCAGACAGTATCTGACAAGGAGGAAATAACAACAGGAAGCTCTGTATGAAGACAAGGCTTGCGGTGGTTACATTCACTAATGTGTTTTTCTATCAGAATGGCAGTTGCTCTACATTTTATAGAATGTAAACAATGTTTTCTTCTAGGTATTTGCACCGTGGCTCTGACGAAACATCCAGAAGCCACACGGCACCTGTTGAGCTCTTTAGACAGCAAGTTATTTTAAGCCTGTAAACCGTCTGATTCCTCGCTTCCCTTCTAATCGTCTCGTTTTGTTTTGTTTTGTTTTTTTCTAAAGAAAACACCTGCAGAAAACAAATCAGAGACGTTAGAAAGTGCTTCAGATGATTCCTGATGTTTCGGAGGATCCAGGGCTCTTCGGATGTTACTGATGCCTGAGTGTTGTTACATGGTACCGAATCCGGCAAATAAAGATTCTACAGTTTAACTATAAATGTTCAGCTTTGTTGATCCAATAAAAGTGAAATGGGTGAAATAAAATGGTAAATGATTGCTGCAGTGGCTCTAGTAGTAATATTAATAACAATATTACTTGTCCTACCACCAGTAATAATAATAATACGGATATGGAAAGCCATGGGTAGTTACATTCTCGGTGCCATCTCTATATCAAACCTTGTTTGTTAAGGGCAATAGATAATGATAAGAGTAATAAATGTCCCTTCTGTTCTAGTAAACAGTGAACCACGCACTTTACCTTTCCTCTATCTTCTGTTACAATAACATTGTGTATAGCTTTTGTAGCTTCTATTTGAAATTCATCAAATCATAGTTAAAGGAAAGACCATTCTTACGTCTGTCATTCAACCAAATCAAAGAAAAAGGTTGATGGCAAATCCTACCTTTCTAATGTCAACAGGTACAAACTGAACATAAAACATAGTAACAAGAAAGAGACAGTTGCACTCTGTAATACTAAGATATGTAAACAATGAATATAGGAATATAGACATACATTACTGCTATGAAAAACATTCAAAAATTGAGATACTTAGCACACAAAAATGGCCAGTGTTATGTGAGCCCAACAACCAACGGCAATGCAACCTCTTTTTTTAGCATTAAGGCCGCTTTACACGCTGCGACATCGCTCAAGCGATCTCGTTGGGGTCATGGAATTTGTGACGCACATCCAGTCGCTTTAGCGATGTCTTTGCGTGTGACACCTATGAGCGATTTTGAATCGTCGCAAAAACGGTCAAAATCACTCATCGGTGACATGCCCCCCTATTCTCGAATATCGCTGTTGCTCGGTGTACGAAGTAGTTTGTTGCTATGTGTGACACCGCAGGAACGAGGAACCTCTCCTTACCTGCCGCCGGCCACAATTACGTCCCGCTGATCTCCGCCCCTCTGCGGTGGTTCGGTGACGCTGCTGTGACATCGCTGTGACGCTGAACGAACTGCCCCCTTAGAAAGAAGGTGGTTCGCCGGTCACAGCGACGTCGCAGAGCAGGTAAGTGCGTGTGACACTGCCGTACCGATAATGTTCGCTACGGCAGCAATCACACGATATTGCATGTACGATGGAGGCGGGTGCTTTCGCGCTCGACATCGCTAGCAATTGCTAGCAATGTCATAGCGTGTAAAGCAGCCTTTGATCTATCTTATTTCTCCATTTGCAGGTTCCTATCCGCCCATAAATTGTGAGGTTTTTTTACCCAAAGAGAGGCATTAGTTTGATAGGGATCCAACAAAAAGAGGTCGCCTTGCCGTTGGCTGTTGGGTTCACGTAAAACTGGCCCTTGTTATGTGCTAAGTATCTCAATTTTTGTATGTTTTTCATAGCAGTAATGCATGCCTATATTCCCATATTCATTGTTCCACATATCTTAACACTACAGAATGCAACTGTCTCCTATTTGTTACTATTCAACCAAATCATCTAATTTTTTATTATAAGCATTCTTACTTTGCAGCATTTTTTCCACACTTGTCTAAAATTTTTGCTTAGTACTATATTTTATGCTAAAAAAAATTGTAATTGAGTTTCATTAAAAATGTTTGCATTATTTGCCTTCTACAGCCTCTGTATTGCTTTGAATATTTCTGGTTGCAGAATGGACTAATAGAAAATCTATCAGTGAGCTCATTCTGATGGTCCAGTAGAAAAGTTTCTATTTTAATTTTTTTTTTTTTTAGTTTCTCTGGCTGAGCTAAGAGACATTCTCATTTATACTGTATGTATAAATACATCAGTGGTCAATATAAAGGACTGGCACCTGACTTTTTTCTTCCAATGACCTTACCAGCCAGCCATTCATTAGGTGTGGAAGAAAGGCAATTCTGACCACTAAATAGGAAAGGGTTCTTTACAGTTAGGGGTACTTTGCACGCTGCGACATCGCAAGCCGATGCTGCGATGTCGAGCGCAATAGTCCCCGCCCCCGTCACAGCAGCGATATCTTGTGATAGCTGCCGTAGTAAACTTTATCACTACGGCAGCTTCACATGCACTCACCTGCCCTGCGATGTCGCTCTGGCTGGCGATCCGCCTCCTTCCTAAGGGGGCGGGTCGTGCGGCGTCACAGCGACGTCACACGGCAGGCGGCCAATAGCAGCGGAGGGGCGGAGATGAGCAGGATGTAAACATCCCGCCCACCTCCTTCCTTCCGCATAGCACCCGGGATGCAGGTAGGAGATGTCCCTCGCTCCTGCGGCTTCATACACAGCGATGTGTGCTGCCGCAGGAACGAGGAACTACATCGTACCTGTCGCTGCAGCGGCATTATGGAAATGTCGGACCCTACACCGATGATACGATAACGACGCTTTTGCGCTCGTTAATCGTTTAAAAAGGATTTGCACACTACGATATAGACAGCGAGGCCGGATGTGCGTCACTTTCGATTTGACTCCACCGACATCGCACCTGCGATGTCGTAGTGTGCAAAGCCCCCCTTAGAGCAGTCAGACTGGTGTGCCAACCACAAGAAGTAGCAATGGAAATGATGAGTTAGTACTTTAATGAACAGTGAACTATACTCTTTATATTTTTGTTATATCTGTTACAATAATATTTTGTGTATCATTTGCAGAACATATTTGAAAACGTACATGTGATTTATAAAGATTAGATCAATTGTTTGAAATCATAGTTAAAGAAAAGACCATGGTTATGTCTGACATTGACTCAAAGCATCTAATTATTTTTTTTTTTAGTAAATCTAAAATAAAAAGAAAAATGAAAATTGTCTTTATAAAAAAAGTCTTTCACCGTGTGGAGACAATGACTGTAGACACAGACAGATTAGCAAAATTGTTCCCATTTCTTTTTAAGGATTTTTGGAGTATGCTTGAAATATAAGTTCTACTCCAAAAATAAACCCTAGTTGCAGTCAGGACCAGCGTTAGGGGGAGTCAAACTGCACAATTTTGCAGGGCCCCACTCTCTTAGGTACCTCAGCATTTGTATTCTGAGGCTAAGATTGTTTAAGGACCTTTGTGACATCATGTCATGTGACATGGTTGTCACCAAAAGGTCTCTTAATTGCAGGAGTCTAAGGCTAAAGAGGAGACAGGTAGGTATGTATGTGCAGTGTGTGTGTATATAGATAGATGGATGGATGGATGTGTGACGCCCCTGGACTATCAGGTAGTCACAGGGTACTGCACAAACTGCCTTCCGTGCAGTATTCCAAGTCACTCATGGTTCTGGGTCCCTATCTAATAGTGTTGCCTCCAACAGCAAATGAAATCCTAGATACACACTGCACCACACCCACCAGACAGACCAGTGGACGGCTTGAGTGGAATAGAGTCGCCCATCTGGGGGGTCAGGGAGGGGAGGTGAGTAGTGTAGTCAGTAGAGTAGAGTAGTGAAGAGGAGAGTGAGAGGAGGTCGGGAGCGGTGGCTCCTAGAGAAGCTATCTAGGTTGCAGACGGTGGTCTGGGCCTTGACAAGTCGGATCCCTGGTTGCAGGGGATTGTGTCATGGTGTCTGGACTTGTCGAGGAGGACAGCCGGCAGCTTAGCACTGTCACCGGTCCAGGACCGAAGGCACGACGGGGTACACGGACCGTAGATCGGGGAGTAGCTTCAGGCAACCTGACAATTCACCTGAGGAGAATGGAGCCTTTATAATCTGTTCCCACTCACTCCAGAATCGGGGCATTAGTGCAACAAGTGGGATAGGACTTTCCAATCGAAAATGGTCCAGAAAATCCCAAGTGTGAGCCCTGAGAGCAAGCTCCCACACTTAGTCATAGTGGGGTGCGGGGCCCGGCAAGTTCCATACTACTGGGCCACCACGTTGAAGTTAAACTTAGTGCCAGGAGGCAGGTCACGGATCACCAGGCAACACTATAGGAGACGGGACCCGGAAGAGCTCCCTTCAGCGGCAGCAGTATCCAGAGACTTGGTTTACCCAGTTGTCAGTGTCTGCTTATGAACTGAGTGAGTACGAGAGTGACCCCTGCATCCCACGGCACCCCTCACCGAGTCCCGGGGCATCCCCCTACCCGTGGAGGGCTACAACACCATGCTGCCCCACTTCATGACCCCGGGTACTCCCAACGGCAGCGGCGGTACTCCCCAAATTACCGTACACCACGGGTGGCATCACAAACTACATATACATCCCCCTGTAAATACCCCCTTTCATTTGAGTTGCCGCACGACCCCTGGGTCCAGAGACCCTCGAGCCACAGCGAACCCAGATCCGAGTAGCTCGGCTGCTTCCACGGGGGCGGCACAGATGCATAGATGGATGGATGGATGGACATGTGTATGTTGATGTGCCAGATGCAATATGACTATATTTGAATAAATGTTGATTTTTTTTTTTGTTCAAGAATAAATGTGGATTGTTGTTCATGTAAAAAATTATGACATCCGCAGAAAATAAGCCCTACCCCATCTTTCAGAGCAAAAAATAATATAAGACCCTGTCTTATTTTTGAGGAAACACAGTATTAGAGCAATAGCATTAAGTGGGTACAAAGGGAAATTTTCCATTTAAAAGTATTTCTGTATTTAAAAACCCATTAGATTGACTCTATTTGAACATTATAATGTAATAGAGGGACAGTTCCTTATTTAAGGCCTCCCTCAATTATCCAGAGAGGGAAATGCCTAAAAAAATAATCTTTATCTATATAGGACCTAGCAGCATTTAAAGGGGTGGCCCAGTCTAAATCCACAAGTCTGCAGTCCCTCTGTGTATCACTTTATGTGACTGCAGACTTGTAAATCCTCACATTGCACGCACTGTGTGTTGGAAGGATTCACTGGTATCAAAGCCAAGAATGGTGGTCACATGGCTGCAAATATGCAGTATGTACACTCCAGGCGAGAATCCGACTAGATGGGCGTGACCTCGCTCAATATACTTGCCTTGAGCAGGGTCACGTCCCTCTAATCAGATTCTAGGCAGGAGCGTGCATATTGCATACTTGCAAACACATGACCACCATTCCCGACTGACACTGGAGAATCCAATGCACAGTGCGTGCAATCCGGGGATTCACAAGTCTGCAGGCCCTTAGAGTGATACACAGAGTGACTGCAGACTTGTGGATTTAGACCGGACAACCCATTTAGTAGGCACAATGTAAAGGCCCAGTCACACACAACGACTTACCAGCGATCCCGAAAACGATGCGATCTGATCGCAGGTGAGATGTCACACAGATAGATCTTACCAGCGATGCAGAAACAATACAGGTCGCAGTAGCGACCTGTATAATGATCTCAGCAGTCACTGTGATCCTGTCACACAGTGTCAAACACAGCGATGTGTCCTGCCCAGCAGGACATCACCTTTGAAGAAAATGGCCTGGACCATTCTGCAATGACTAGAGATCTCACAGCAGGGGCCTGATCGCTGGTAGATGTCACACATAACAAGATCGCTAACGGGATCGCTACTGCGTCACCAAACGGTGACTCATCTGCGATCTCGCTAGCGATCTCGTTATGTGTGACGGTACCTTAATGTTTGGAGGAAGGGGCTACTTTAGGACCTTCTCTTCAGATGATCAGATGCCCAGACAGAACTATGGGATATATGGCAGAATCCCTCCACAAGGCCAACAAACATGAAAGGAGAGATCTGCTATTGCTAAAATCTTCCCTCTCATGTAAATCTACATTAAAAAGCTAGAGTGGTTATGTCACGATGACTTTGCGATAGCGGGGAACAAGGGCTCCAAAGCTGTCCCTCAAGATAGGGGACCATACGCTATCCCTAAACTCAGGGATAATCCTAATGGTGGAGAGGTCTGAGTCTCCTTCCTGGCCTTGTGCCTGACTAGTCCTAATCTAATTCCCCCTCCCTCCAGGGAGGGATGGGACAGGATTTTGTTGAAATCACAGATAAAGACAGCAAGGGAAAAAAACAAAATTGTGTCACACAGCACATACACAGGGTAAAACAATAAGAGATTCAGGAGTAAAACAAGAGCAGGAAGGAGGTACAAAACAGCAGGGGTAAACTCCACAACCGCACTAAGCAAAAAGCACAACTTTCCACAGAGAGTGTCTGGGACACAACGACTCACAGACCAACACAAAATAAACTATAGCTGAGATGGGTATAAGGATTCCAACAGTATAAATAGGAGGTGAACATACATGATAGTTCTCCCCGCAACATGTGATTGAAGGAGAAAGCAGACTAGCAGAGATTAATTCTTGCTAGCCTGCCTATGAATCAGCACACAGCAGGTCGATGCCCGAGTCTGCCTGTGTTGATCCCAGACACCAGAGAAACCCAGGGATGGAGTGTGCAATCTGAACAAAGCCCAATGCCACCATGACAGTTTACGAAGTTTGTGCAAAGCTCCATGTGACAGGGTATTCTAAACATATCACCTAATGGGAAGTAGAGAAAAAAAAAAGCAATGTAATAAGCAGAAAACATGGAAAGGAGAAGAAATAAGGGCTTTGGCAGGGTGAGTCCATGTGCCCCAATTTCTTGCATGGGGTTGGGGAGTGGCTTTTGTTTTCAACTCAACTTACCCTCCATTAAAAACTTGATATAAATTATAAAATACATATTTCTAAAAATACATTAAGTAAAGAAGTCCATTATTTTTTCAGAACTATCAAACCCTTCTTAAATATTATTCCATGAGATAACTAAAGATAATTTATGACTATAAGACACTAACTCAGCTTGTGGCTTCATCATAAAGACAAGATTGTTATAAGTGTCCTGTTTACTGCTAATAATGTCAATCAAAGTATCAGTAATAGACAAAAAGACGTCCCTGAGGATTGGAAAATTTTGAGATTGCCTTGGGGCCACCTCCAAAATTCAGATTTATAGAAGTAAATACATAATTCTTACTTTCTAAACCCACAATTTAGGCTTTTTAATTTCCCATTGTGACAGGTGTCACTGCAATTGCTATTTTCTTATTAAATTTGTAGTTGTCTTAAGGGCTTTTTGGACTGATTTCCACAACTATTTAAAAAAATAAAATTGTGAACACTTATGTGATGACTTGCAATTATATTATTTAATTTTAGAAAATGATAAAGGTGATTTCTAAAATGTGAAATATTCATCATCATTACTTGTCTACTCTAGTGATGAGCGAGCATGCTTGTCACTACTCGGTACTCGCACGAGTATCACTGTACTCGGGCTGCTCGGCGGGGACCGAGTAATCTCGTGATACTCGTGCTTTACTCGTGGTCTTCATTTCTGCATGTTGGCGCTCTTTTGAGAGCCAGCCCTCATGCAGGGATTGGCTGGCAGACCACTGCAATGCCACAGCCCTGTTAGTTGTGGAATTGCAGTGATTGGCCGGCCTGCACAGCGTCACCGAGCCTTTATATCGGCCGGCGCGCTGTGCTCTGCTCACAGCTATTCTGACAGTGAGTGTAGGGAGAGTGTCGCTGATTCAGGGAAAGCTTTGCGGCCCTTTATAGCTTTTTCAGTTGCAGGGCTGCAAACAGTGTGACCAAAAGTCCTTCTCAGGACTATTCTAGTTGTATACAGGCAGGCAGGGTATAGCCAGGTCGGAGTACAGTAGCAGAGTCCTTCTCAGGACTATTGTTGCTATATACAGGCAGGGTATAGCCAGGTCTGAATACAGGCTAGTGACCAAAAGAGTCCTTGTCAGGACTATTGTAGCAGTATACAGGCAGGCAGGCAGGCAGGGTAGTGGTGACCGTATACCAGCCTTCATATCTGGGGCTGGTGTACACAGTGTAAAACAGTCCAGATAGTGTCTGACTTGTCTGTACTGTAATTGTCGCTCCCCAAAAAAACCTGTTAGTAGGTTATTATTGCGTCCGTGCTTGGTTTTTAAAACCGCACGTGTGTGCCTGTTGGTGGCAGCGTACAGGTGCACTGGTGTGCGTTTACCAAACTATTATATAACGCACAAGTGTAGTGTATAATACACGTCAGTCAGCAGTGGCTGATAGTGTCAGAGTTCTTAATTTTTGCTCCTAAAACCTGTGTTAGGTTATTATTGCGTCCGTGCTTGGTTTTTAAAACCGCACGTGTGTGCCTGTTGGTGGCAGCGTACAGGTGCACTGGTGTGCGTTTACCAAACTATTATATAACGCACAAGTGTAGTGTATAATACACGTCAGTCAGCAGTGGCTGATAGTGTCAGAGTTCTTAATTTTTGCTCCTAAAACCTGTGTTAGGTTATTATTGCGTCCGTGCTTGGTTTTTAAAACCGCACGTGTGTGCCTGTTGGTGGCAGCGTACAGGTGCACTGGTGTGCGTTTACCAAACTATTATATAACGCACAAGTGTAGTGTATAATACACGTCAGTCAGCAGTGGCTGATAGTGTCAGAGTTCTTAATTTTTGCTCCTAAAACCTGTGTTAGGTTATTATTGCGTCCGTGCTTGGTTTTTAAAACCGCACGTGTGTGCCTGTTGGTGGCAGCGTACAGGTGCACTGGTGTGCGTTTACCAAACTATTATATAACGCACAAGTGTAGTGTATAATACACGTCAGTCAGCAGTGGCTGATAGTGTCAGAGTTCTTAATTTTTGCTCCTAAAACCTGTGTTAGGTTATTATTGCGTCCGTGCTTGGTTTTTAAAACCGCACGTGTGTGCCTGTTGGTGGCAGCGTACAGGTGCACTGGTGTGCGTTTACCAAACTATTATATAACGCACAAGTGTAGTGTATAATACACGTCAGTCAGCAGTGGCTGATAGTGTCAGAGTTCTTAATTTTTGCTCCTAAAACCTGTGTTAGGTTATTATTGCGTCCGTGCTTGGTTTTTAAAACCGCACGTGTGTGCCTGTTGGTGGCAGCGTACAGGTGCACTGGTGTGCGTTTACCAAACTATTATATAACGCACAAGTGTAGTGTATAATACACGTCAGTCAGCAGTGGCTGATAGTGTCAGAGTTCTTAATTTTTGCTCCTAAAACCTGTGTTAGGTTATTATTGCGTCCGTGCTTGGTTTTTAAAACCGCACGTGTGTGCCTGTTGGTGGCAGCGTACAGGTGCACTGGTGTGCAATTTCCAGAAACTTTGATATAACGCACAAGTAGTGAATATACACGTCAGCAGTGCACAGCATTGCAAAATGCGCAAGGGCATTGGCAAGGAACAAGGAAGTGGACGTGATGGTGGTGCAGGCAGAGGCCGAGGTCGTGGGCAAGCTCTAATTTCGCCACAACAAAGGGCCACATCTAGTCGCTCGCACGTCCTGTCCCAAATTCTTGGGGACCGCAGCAGTACACCGCTCTTGAACCAAGACCAGTGTCAACAGGTTGTTAGTTGGATAGCGGATAATGCTTCCAGTCAGATTGGCACCACCACAAACACTCTGTCTTCCACACGGTCAAGTGTCAGTAGCCGTGATACTGCACCGCACATTTCTGAACCTGATCCTCCTTCCTACCACCAGGCTGAGTACACGTCCTCCTCGGACATTAATGATCCCACACTTGGACACTCGGAAGAGCTGTTCACGTTTCCATTCACACATTCTGGCCTCTCGCCAGCTCATATTGAAGTGGGTCATGAGGAGATCGTCTGTACAGATAGCCAAATATTTGAGCAGCCACGTTCTCACGAAGTTGGCAACGTGTCTCAACAAGTGGTGGACGATGATGAGACACAATTGTCAGCAAGTCAGGAGGAGGAGCAGGGTGCGGAAGAGGAAGACGACGTGGTGGATGATCCAGTAACTGACCCAACCTGGCAGGAGGATATGCAGAGCGAGGACAGCAGTGCACAGGGGGAGGGAGGCGTAGCATCACAACAGGCAGTAAGAAGCAGGGTGGTGGTCCCAGGCAGAAGTCAGGCAACCGTTCCCCGTAACAACACGACGACACAAGGTGCCTGTACAAATGTTAGGTCTTCACGAGTCTGGCAGTTTTTTAAGTTGGATCCAGATGATTCAAAAAAGGCCATTTGCAACACCTGCCGTGCCAGCATCAGCAGGGGTACCAAAACTAGCAGCCTGACCACCACCAGCATGATCAGGCACATGTCAGCCAAGCACCCGACTTTGTGGGAAGTACAACAGAGTCGAGGAGCAGTGCTTGCTGATGTCACTGCTACGTCTTCGCTGGTTGTGCATGCGAGCCAATCCTCTGTCCATGCTGCCTGCGAACAAGCCTCCTCCACTCCTGCACCTGCAGTTGCCTACGCAGAAAGAACACCATCATCAAGCACGTCCTTGTCCCAGCGCAGCGTTCAGTTATCCATTCAGCAAACCTTTGAACGCAGGCGCAAATACACTGCCAACACCCCACATGCCACAGTTCTAAATGCTAACATTTCGCGACTGCTTGCGCTGGAAATGTTGCCTTTTAGGCTGGTGGAGACAGAAGCATTCCGTGACCTGATGGCGGCAGCTGTCCCACGTTACTCGGTCCCCAGCCGCCACTATTTCTCCCGGTGTGCCGTCCCCGCGTTGCATAACCACGTGTCACAAAACATCACACGTGCCCTGAACAACGCTGTTTCACCCAAAGTCCACCTAACCACAGACACGTGGACAAGTGCTTGTGGGCAAGGCCGCTACATCTCGTTGACGGCACACTGGGTTAATATTGTGGAAGCTGGGACCCAGTCTGAGCGAGGGACGGAACACGTCCTTCCCACACCAAGGTTTGCAGGCCCTACCTCAGTCAGTGTTTCACCCACACTCTACAGCTCCGGAATGTCATGCTCTTCAGCCTCCTCCTCCTCCTGCGCATCCTCATCCACTGTGCCCTCCACACCAGTCACAAGCTGGAAGCACTGCAGCACTGCCTCGGCGAAGCGGCAACAGGCTGTGCTGAAGCTAATCTGCATAGGTGACAAACCCCACAATGCAGAAGAGCTGTGGACAGCTCTGAAACAGCAGGCAGATCACTGGCTCACACCTCTGAACCTAAAGCCAGGAAAGGTCGTTTGTGACAATGGCCGGAACCTGGTGGCGGCTTTGAGGCGAGGCCAGCTGACACATGTTCCATGCGTGGCCCATGTGCTCAACCTCGTGGTTCAGCGGTTTATAAAGTCATACCCAGAGCTGTCTGATCTGCTGGTAAAAGTTCGCCGCCTGTCTGCACATTTTCGAAAGTCACCTACTGCTTCAGCCGGCCTTGCCGGCTTTCAGCGCCGTTTGCATCTTCCGGCTCACAGACTGGTGTGTGATGTCCCCACGCGTTGGAATTCAACTCTGCACATGTTGGTCAGGATATGTGAGCAGAAGAGGGCAGTTGTTGAGTACCTGCATCACCTAAGCCGTCGGGAAATGGGTCAAACTCCACACATAACACCTGAGGAGTGGAGATGGATGTCAGACCTATGTACCATCCTCCAAAACTTTGAGGACTCCACCAAGATGGTGAGTGGTGATGACGCCATTATTAGCGTCACCATACCGCTACTCTGCCTTCTAAAACGGTCCCTTTTGAAAAACAAACATGATGCATTGCAGGCGGAGCGCGATGAGTTGCAGCAAGAAACAGTAGTGGGTGTGGGTGATAACACACAGCCCAGCCTCGTCTCATCACAACGTGCAGTGGAGGACTATGACGAGGAGGAGGATGAAGACATGGAGCAACTCTCCGGCCAAATTGAGGATATGACATGCACACCAGTCATATCCTCGATTCAGCGTGGCTGGCCAGAGGACAGGGTAGATGAGGAGGAGGAGGAGGAGGAGGAGGAGGAGGACAGCATGTTCAGTCATCTTGTTGGTCAGGCTACTGAAGTCCTGGCTGTTAAGAGTCTGGCGCACATGGCTGACTTTATGGTAAGCTGCCTGTCTCGTGACCCTCGCGTTAAGAACATCTTGGCCGACAATCATTACTGGTTGGTAACACTGTTAGACCCACGCTACAAGGAGAACTTTTTGTCTCTTATTCCCGTGGATGAGAGGTCAACCAAAATGCAGCAGTTTCGGAAGGCCATACTCACGGAAGTAGGCAAAGCATTCCCCTCACAAAACGCTAGCGGCATAGGTCAGGAATCAGTGGACAACCGAGGCGTACAGCCGAGAGAGGCACAAGTCCAATCCGCCAGAGGTAGGGGAACAGTCTTTAAGATGTGGGACAGTTTTCTCAGCCCCTCACGTACCACAGCCCCTGAGGTGCGGGGTAGTGCCACAAGAAATCCTAAGTTTGCCCAGATGCTGAAGGAGTACCTTGCAGATCGAACAACTGTACTCCGACATTCCTCTGTGCCTTACAATTATTGGGTATCCAAGCTGGACACGTGGCATGAATTGGCTCTCTACGCCTTGGAAGTCCTGGCCTGCCCTGCTGCTAGCGTTTTGTCAGAGCGTGTTTTTAGTGCCGCAGGTGGAATCATTACAGATAAACGCACCCGCCTGTCAACTGAAAATGCTGACAGGCTGACTCTGATAAAGATGAACAAGGGTTGGATTGGGCCAGACTTCACCACACCACCAGCAAATGAGAGCGGAATTTAAAGTTTGCCATGTACCTCCACTCACCCATGGGTACACTTCTCGACTTTGGATAATCGCTGGACTGCTCCTCCTTCTCCTCATGCGCCATCATGATGACCGTTACAATAGTTAGGTCTTTGTTTCAGGTATACCCCCAGTGGTAAATTTTTTCGCCCATTCTTTGCAGAATGGACATTACAACGACAGGAGACCCGCTCCTTTGCAATGGGAACAATGTTTTGAGGCCCTCATGCACGTCTCTACCCAGGGACAACGTGTAGCCTCCCAATTTTTGGCTGCCCTGCCTAAGGGCTATACTGAAATACACCCACTTCCTTAAAATGGACACTTAATGTTTTGAGGCCCTCATGCACGTCTCTACCCAGGGACAATGTGGAGCCTCCCAATTTTTGGCTGCCCTGGCAAAGGGCTATACTGAAATAGACCCACTTCCTTACAATGGGCACTTCAGGTTTAAAGGCCATCATGCACGTCTCTACCCAGGGACAATGTGGAGCCTCCCAATTTTTGGCTGCCCTGCCTAAGGGCTATACTATAATACACCCACTTCCTGACAATGGACACTTAATGTTTTGAGGCCCTCATGCACGTCTGTATGCAGGGGCATTGGTGAACCTCACAATTTAGGACTGCCCTGGCAAAGGAAAATACTACAAAGACTCACTTCCTCAAAATGGGCACATTAGACTCAAGAGGCCTTCATGTACGTCTCTTCTCAGGGACATCGGAGTGCCACACAATGTTTTCACGTAAAATCTTTCATGTATTGATCTCAAAAAGTAACATACACCAGATCTATCTCACTATTGGGTATGTGCCCTTAACATTTCCGCCATGAAAAATCATTTTGGGGTCATTTTGGAAGGTTTTCTGGTGAGTCCGTAAAAATGGCGTAAAACGCGGACAAAATTGTTCACAGCTGTGACTTTTGAGTGATAAATGCTTCAAGGGGTCTTCCCCATGCTGTTGCCATGTCATTTGAGCACTCTTCTGAGACTTTTGTGACATTTTTAGGGTTTCTCCATGCTGCCGGGAGGTCATTTCACAAAAATACTCGGGTCTCCCATAGGATAACATTGGGCTCGTTGCTCGGGCCGAGTACACGAGTATCTTGGGAGGCTCGGCCCGAGCTTCGAGCACCCGAGCTTTTTAGTACTCGCTCATCACTAGTCTACTCCATTCTAGATTGGGAGAATACTGGTGGCTCTTTATAATTAGCGGACAATAGGTCATTAGCTGATCATTTTGTTTGTCTAAAAAAACAACTTATGAAAATAATCTGGCAAAAAACTGATCTGCCAATAGTTGTTGAAACCTAAAGTTAATGCTGCTATCCATATTTTATCTATCTTCAGTTTAATGCGCTGTACACAATGACGTTTTTAAAGACTTCGGAACCTAGAATTAAAGGGAATCTGTCAACAGGTTTTTGCTACTTCATCTGACAACAATATAATGTAGGCAAGAAGATTCTAAATCCAATAGTGTATCACATAGATTACTGGCTGAAGCTGTTCTGAAGTGTACCGCCCCGCGGGCTCGGCTGCGACCGCCGAGCCTCTCGGATCCGTGCTCGTACGGTGGGTGGGGGCTCGGGCCTCTCACGGACCCGAGTGTCACGTCGCTCTGCAAGGGGGTTGGCGCTACATGCAGGGACTTGACGGGGTGGTTCCACGGCCGGGGCCGCGGTGGTTTGGTTTGGGATGTAAGTTCGTGACGCCACCCACGGGTTGTGGTGAATAGATGGACACCACCGCTGCCGTTAACTAGGCCTCCCGAGGACGGTGTTGCGCAGCTTGGTGTTGACCCCTCCATGGGTAGGGGAGCAATGGTCCCGGGAGCCCGAGGGAGGTGCTGAGGCGGGGGAGCGGGTACGTGCTGGGTGCTGATGCTGTGCGGCGCGGTGCGCGGCCCGAAGGCACTGGTGTACTCACTATGACACAATACACTGGAGTCTCTGGTAAACCAAACGGGGTGATGAACGGGGCCCGCAGCCGGCTGCAGCTTCTTCCAGAATAGGTTGGTGGTTTCCGCCTTTCTCCTGCACCTCCTTGTATGAATGTTTTGGCTCCTATGCCTAAGCAACGGTAGTCCGCTCCCTGACTTGTATATGCCGTAGGAGCCCATTTGCCCGCAGACGCTGGCCCTTTGGGTCTCTATGCTTTGGCGGTAGCTTTACCCTGTATGGTTGAGCTGTTGTCTTCTAATGGGTCTTGTGTGGGATAGGTCCTAAAATCCAGTCCGCAATCAGTTGATTTGACTCGGCCCTGTCAGTTCAGGGCTTTGTACTGGGTCTGAGTACCCCTCCTGGTGCTCCGGTTTCCAATCGGTTCCCCGGTTCGGTACCGGCGGGCCACCGCCGGACCCGGTCCCTACGGTTCCACCGGCTGTAAACCCAGCTCCTGCAGGCGGCCACCACCATCTTCCTCCTTGCTAAAGGTGACTGGGCTCCGACCCAGCCACCGGGGTAGTCTGTTGGCAGGTCTGGGCACAGGACTGCCCTTGAACTTGACTTCTCTCTACTCTGCACTACCACTTGTGTGTGTGTTTTCCCGCCTCCAGGCCTGTGAACTTTTCGGTGAGTGGAGCCAACCGCCTGGCTCTGCCCCCTGGTGTGGACATCAAACCTGGAGGGTGGTGACAAGGGTTTCTAGGTTGGCTGCTGTCACCTACTCGGGAGGGGGTGTGAGTGTGTGACTACCTGGGATGACCTGACTAGTCCAGGGCGTCACAGAAGCAATCAAAGTATTTTGATTCAGGAACACAGCAGGGCTGTACCACTCACATCAGGCTCTCAATAAAGATTGGGCATTGACTGTGAGGTGTCAATCACAGCAGTGGGCATGTCAGACTGCCCTGCACATGAGTTTCTAGACCTGTAAAGGTAATCATAGGGTAATAAACCATTTAGTTTATGTAAACAATGCACACACCCAGATAAGAGAGGCACAGTTTCTTTTTGTTTGTTTTTTTTTAACTCACAGCATGCTGTCCTCAGCTTACATAGCAAAAACCTGCTGACAGATTCCCTTTAAAGTGCACCAATCACCAGGATTTTCCTATATAACCTAAAGCCAGTGCTATACTGGCACTATCATGCTAATTCTTTACATACCTTTAGTTTTCAGCTAGGATGTATAGGTTTTGAAACACAAGCAAGTAAAGTTTGTAAAATCAGCAGCTTCTTGAGTGACAGCAGCTGCCGATAAGCTGATATTTGGGTTGGATATTCATAGTTATCCCCTTCCCCTGTTACTTATGATAATTCTATTATACAATCATTTTACTTTGTGACTAAAAAGACCTGTGCTAATGTCATACCCATGTGACCAGAAGGGCAGGGCCTCAGCCAGCAGAAAAATGTTGCCTCCTGGTATAAGCTATGTTGGGTATCCAAGATTAGCAATCATGTACAGAGACAAAGACAGATTTAGCCCAGAAATAAAGTTACTTAATCTCTAGCCACATTTCTCATAAAGTGCAAATGCCTATACTTTATAAGGGCTACATCATACTCATGTCTAGCAGTCAGCACACACCATTCCCAGGATGATAAAGATCCCAAGGTACATTTTGCTTTTCTTTTTTTCTTTAGAGAATAGTAAAGGAACTGCTTTCTCATGGGGATCTGCATTACTAATCTAGGGCTTAGTGGCAGCTGTGAGCTGTCATTAATCCCTTATGACTCCGAATGACAACACACCAGGGCAATCAGGATGAGCCGGGTAAAGTTCCGGGGTTGTTGCATCGAATGGATGTGACAATCCTGGAAAGCTGCTGGCTGCTATTTTTAGGCTGTGGGAGGGCCCAATAACCAAGGGTCCTCCCAAGCCTGAGAATACAAGCCCCCAGCTGTCGGCTTTATCATGTCTAGGTATCAAAATTGAGGGGATTGCACTGTTTTTATTTTTAATTATTAATCTAAATAAATAAGAAAAAAGACATGCAGTCCTTCTGATTTTGAAACACAGCCAAGATAAGTGTACAGCTGGGGGCTGCAGCCTGTAGCCATATGCTTTATCTGTGCTGGGTATGATAATATAGGGGACCCTACTCCAATTCTTTTTATTTATTTATTTTTACATTATAGTGACACAGACAGCGTCTGTGATTGAAAGCAGTCAGATACGATGTCACACAGGCTGGGGACGTGTCTGACTACAACCAATAGGAGATGCTGGAACTGTTGGTGGGAAAGGTAAGCAGTGCATAATGTTTGAAGGATAATGAGAGGCCCCGGAAGTATTGTGAGAGGCCCAGAAGCAGGTTAGCCACCCGGTAGACTCGATAAATATAATACGCCTGTTTTGACCTTTTTTTCTTTATTTTTCCTTTATTTTTTTTTAATTACCCGAGTTGCCAGATCCGGATCATTACTGGCCCGGGGCTGGTGCTCGGGTACTTTTGAACTTGAGCAAATCTGGACTTTTACAGTTCGAGCCCGCCCATCACTAGTTATAGGTCATTGTAATCATGCCTGAAATGATAATCAGACTATTAAAAAGTCTTCTGTACAGAACAATGAGTATTCTGTAAGCCTAATATTAGACCCAGTGGCCAGTGTGAAAAGTGCAAGATTTCTGATTTTTGTTTAGATTTAGATTTAATATGTAAATTTGGAAAACATAAACATTATAAAAAAATGATTACAATTAATTTACCATAAAAACCTGATTCAAACTATAGATTATTTTCTATTGACACTTTCCCTGTTATGCTATCTGCACTCAATATCTTGAGCAAACCAAGATTTTTAAGCATAAGACGCTTACTGAAAATAATGGTGATGCTTTGCCTGTAGCGTTATTTTTGGACTTGTTTTGTGGTGGCTTCACTGACATTTTTTTTTTACTTATATGTATGGAATAGTGAGCGGCTTTCACGTATAAGCTGCCTGAAGAATGGTTAGGTCACTTCTTTTATCTGTTCCGTGGCTTTGTAAACCTGAAGTGGTAAGAAATGCATAAGAGACTGGACATATGCACAGTAAGTCATTTATACATTGCAGTGTATATGTTAATTCTGTTTCGCCGTTAGCTCTTTTTCAGGTGGTTTATGAAGTGTACCCTATTGAAGAAGACGTTGTGTGCACATAATCTAGGAAGGACTAAGCATTTTATGTGTGAGTACAGTGAGGAGAGTGCGTCTGCTGGTTGATATTTTACTGGAGGCAGATGCTATTAACTTGCTCTACAGGTTTTGCAGCATCAGACAATCATTCTTGTAATAATCGCTTCTTCACTAAAGTTTACATAATCTCTAGAAGTTGGAATCCATCCAGCTGCATTTTTAACTTTCATTTCCATAACGTAGCGTGCGGTTTAGAAGGCTAAATACAGGCCCATGATGTTCCTACTTGATTCAGGCACATGTTCATAATAATATAAAAGTTCAATCTTAAAAATAATACGCTACTGTGCTGCGTTTCATTACATGCTGTACTTTCAGTAGGTGATTAGACTTGCCGTTCTTACTTCTTTTAATAGGCAGATGCCAAACAATGGCAGATTGTGCGACTGAGACATTATTGGTTTTTATTGATTGTAGAACTACATTTTTACTTCTATTTACTTAGCCCTAAACTGAAAAAATAAAATCCTGAATCAGCACTAATAATAAATGTCACCATATGGCTGAAGAGTTAGTCTGCTAAGACCATAATGATATATATATATATATATATATATATATATATATATATATATATATATATATATATATAAAAATATATATATACTCCTGCTATATTTTTTTAACTAAACACTATATGACTTATGTATTATGTTGATGTAAAACCCATCAGATACATGAACTCAAAATGAAAATTCAGCTGTGTTCCCATAGGATCTTTCCTCTATGGAGTTTTTGCAGGGGAAAAATAGAGATAAAAGCCAGGGCAGTAAATAAAGATGTGGATTTTATTGGAGAAAAGGTGTTGATTTGGCACACATGTGTGACGCCCTGGCCTATCAGGTTGTCCCAGGGTATTGTGCAATCTGCCCTTTTGCACAGTATCCGCATCCTCCTTGGTTACAGGTCCCTGGCCTTTGGTGTTGCCAAGAACAAGCTAATCAAAATCCTAGGAACACTCTGCACCACACCCACCAGACACACCAATGGGTAGTCTGAAGTGAATAGGGTCGCCCACTTGTGGGGTTGGTTAGGGAGGGACAGGAGTGTCAGGAGACAGACAGTTCAGAGAGGTGTGTAGCGTTGGAGGAGGTTGGGAGCAGAGCTCCTTGTTACTATGTGGCAGAGGTTGGTCTGGGCCTGGTAGGAGCTGGAACCCCGGTTGCAGGGGATCGTGACAAGGGGCACGGAACTGCCAAGGAGGGCAGCCAGTGGCCTTGTGCCATCTTCGGGCAGGGGCCAGGGCATGACGGGGTACGTGGACCCTAGGGCTGGGAAGTAGCTTCAAGCATCCTGGTAATTCACCCGAGGAGGATGGAGCCAAAATTTGGGTACTAGCGCAACGAGGGGGATAGGACTTTCCCAATCCGCAGTCCAGAAAATCCCAAGCATGAACCCTGAGAGCAAGCTCACCCAGTTAGCCACACTGGTGAGCGGGACCCAACTAGTTTTACACTACAGGGACCAAATCAGTAGAAAGGTGCCAAGGAAAAGGTCACAGGCTAACAAGCAACACCAACGGTCACGGGATCCAGGCGTACTCCCTCCCTGCTGCAGTGCTGCTCAGAACTTCGGTCTACAAGTTGTTGGTGTCAGCGTTATTAGACTGAGTGATTACGCAGTGACCCTTACCTCCCCAACAGTATCCCTCTGCCAGCATCAACGAGCCCCGGGGCATCCCCCCTACCCACGGAGGGGTTAAACACCTGGCTACTATCCCATCTCCACCGGGTGCTCCCAACGGCAGCGGTGGTATTCCACCTTACCACATACCTTGGGTGGCGTCACGAACTTTAAACATACAGTCCCCTATAAATACCCCCCTTTTTTGTTTTGAGTGGCAGCACGACTCCCGAGTCTGGAGATACCTTGAGCCACCGCGGATCTGGATCCGAGCAGTTTTGGCTGCTGACACGGGGGCGGTACACATGTAATACTGCTGTGAAATCTGCAACATAAATTCACTGGCTGTGGATTTCAGATCTGCAGCACCGATCAATTGATGCTGCCGAGTTTGTCTACAGCATGTAAATGAGATTTTGTAAAAATGTAATTCACAATGCTACCACAATAAATTGCAGCAGAAATTCCATTGGGAACATACTCTTGTGTTCTACCCTTTTGACTCAATATTTGGCATATATAGAGGTGTGGCCGGGGCTGCGTCCAGGACTCAATCCTGCTGTGATGTTCCCTTCTCACTTTGGGCCGCACCCCAACCCTCTCCACAAGGCATGGGAATAGGGGTGTTTGGCGGGATCCTGGTTGGGTAGGTGGACTTTGTGTGTGTAAGCCATACCTTTATGCAGGTCCTCGAATAATCCAGGAGATTCCCACCGGGGATAGATGGACACAGATTCAGTTTTCTTATTCAACAGTCTTTTACTAACACTTACATACAGTACTTCTTTCACATCATTACTGTGGGCACAACACTTGAACATTGTAGAAATGGAACACTTTACTTCAAAAGCCACTTCTTCCACAGACTACTTACTACTGCTCTTACACTGTCCTTTCCTTCACTCGCTGAAACCATTGTTACACTTGCTAAAGACATAGAGTCCTGACTGGCCATGGTTGCGCCCAGCCCTGAAAGCCCCGTTTCCTAACTGTTCATACTGACCTGCACTTGCCGTGGGACAGACTTCGTTCACTTAGCTTCTCTGTGTCGACCTGGTCGTCCAAGACTATATCAGCCCTTGACTAGAACCGCCAGACACAGTTGCAACCCAGGATACCCTGGTTGGGGTCTGTAACTCACTTTGATGGGATAGAGCCCTTCACTGTTCCATCCTACTTTCCAGTTTTTGTCTCTGGTTTTAGGCCTCGCCACGTACACCCATTCTCGAATCTAGGTATTTACTGGCTTGCACACTACCTGTTCTCTCTGAACTTTTCTTTACACTATTCTCCGCCTAACTAAACCTTGTCTCTGCCTCTATAGATATATTCTCAACATTAGCATAAACACATGCTCAATATGTACACTATTCTTTACTGAGGTCTTCAGGGGTGGGTGCACAAGTCCAGCACCCTCCTACACATATACTAAAGCAATTCTTCCGACATTCAGGATGAGTTATGCCATAGACTTCCTGTGTTCTTTTGTCTTGCTGGCATACCAATTGGTAAAAAAAGAAATATATTTGACTACGCTTTTAAATGTATCTGTAGGCAACTATCCCCCCTAAACCCCCACCCCCCCCCCCCAAAAACAATGCAGTAATTTTTAGAAAAAGAGATATTGACAGATGTCTCCAACCTTGTAGGCCTGCAGTTGTATACCTCTGGGAATACTTTTGCTGAAACCTTTCAAACCCTACACCCCAAATTCAATGCTTGAACATAGTGTAAGCGGGCTTTACACGCTGCAACATCGCTAGCATCGGCTAGCGATGTCGAGCGCGATAGCACCCGCCCCCGTTGTACGTACCATATTGTGTGATCGCTGCCGTAGCGAACATTATCGCTACGGCAGCGTCACACGCACTTACCTGGTCAGCGACTAGGTTTTGGACGCCGATCCGCCTCCTTTCTAAGGGGGCGGGTCATGCGGCATCACAGCGACGTCACACAGCAGCCGTGCAATAGCAGAGGAGGGGCTGTAACAGGCCGCCCACCTCCTTCTTTCCTCATTGTCGGTGGAGGCAGGTAAAGAGATGTTCGTCGCTCCTGCGGTGTCACACACAGCGATGTGTGATGCCGCAGGAACGAGGAACAACATCGCTAATAAACAGGCAACGATATTTGGTTTTAGGATGACCTCTCCAAAACCAACGATTTTTGCCTGTTTTGTGATCGTTTAAGATCGCTCATACGTGTCACATGCTGCGATGTCGCTTAGGACGCCGGATGTGCGTCACTAACGACGTGACCCCGACGACAAATCACTAGCGATATCGCAGCGTGTAAAGCACCCTTAAGCCTTTATTCACTATAGTGTAGTTTTACTTGGAATATTTTTTTTTTTTTTAGATTCAGAATTTACTTCTGTTGCCAGAACTCACATATACTTAAAGAGTTTGCTCAGTACCTTTATACTGATGGGCTATCTTTAGGATAGGTCATCAATATCAGATCAGTGGCTGTGTGATATCCAGAAAACCCACCAACCAGCTGATCCCGATGCGGACGTTGACTGGATATGATCACAGCGGAACAGCACAGCTCCGTCAACTTTATAGTAGGGAATTGGAGATCCAACCCTACTCATTCGAAGAAGGCGGATGTGCAGCACCCGGCTACATCCTCTATGCAGTAGACAGCATTGTACTGAGCAATTTCACAATTAATCATGCATGTTGCACCCCCAACGATCTGATATTGATGACCTGGCCTAAGTATATGTGGCGCCCCTAAGGCTTCCGCCGCCACAGGTCATTGCACCCCATCCAGCGGTGTGATGCCCCATTCTGAGAGAGGAAGAGAGTGAACTCCGGTCCCCTGGTAAATCCACACTACACCCATTGCTAGGAACACACTGGGACCAGGGAAAGTGGCAGACAACCCTCCCATGCTGCATGCTGGGAGGGGTCGTAAGACCCATCCCTGCTCCTATAGGGTAGAACAGGGCAATTGGGGAGGTGGGAGGAGCCATCTGAGAGCAGACACAGAGAGGAAGGTCAGAGTTTCAGTCTACCTCAGGGAGAGAGAGTGTGAAGAGCCAGCATGTAGTTGGGGAAGAAGAACAAGAGAAAGGAGGGAGGAGGAGGCCTGCTGGAGGAAGGCAAGGAGGAGGAAAGACAGAAAGAAAGAAGGAAAGAAAGCTCCAAGTCAGACAGGAGCAGAGAAACAGAAGGAGACGCTTCCTGGTGAAGATCCTGGGACCCAGAGGTCCAGGTGACACCACGTAGGAGACAGAAGGAGTTGCAGGGCCACGGGTAGTCTGTATAGCTGTCGGGGCAGTTTAGAGCTACGGTGGCCTGTTCCACAATAACATCGGTGGAGGGATCAAGCTGCAACAGGGGACGGTCCCTAGAGACTGGAGGAGTGCAAAGATCATCTCCAAACAGTAAAAACCGAGGTCCAGGGAACGTTGTAGACTCCCCGGGCCAGAACCCATAGCAGAACTTCCAGAAAAGGGGTAATCAGCCGACAGGTGACCCCCCCAGCCCGGGCATTGCTCCACCTGTGGGGAGCAGTACCACCATTGCTGCCATAACATCATCCCAGTGGCCTCACACAGCAGTGGCGGCTTAATAGCCGCATACCACAGGTGGCGTCACGAACACAAACTTTATTCAGCAAGTCACATATTGAACTGACACCCACCAGGGCCACGGAGCCGGGCCCTGCCACCACTGACTACCACCGTACAAGTCCGGCCCAGCACCGGGTGTCCCATAGCCCTGGGGTGGGCGAGTCAACTTTGGCGTCATGAACAGGATTTTGTGCCCGGTCCCACCGGGTACTGTGCGCCTGAAAAGACTGTGTTACTGCATGCTTTACTGTGAGAAACTGCCGCCATTGAAGCCACTGAGTGCGGGAAGAAGGGGGGCGTGCCAGAAGAAAGGGCGCGAAGAGAAGCCCCGCCCCCTTGTCCAAGAAAAGAGCGCGAAGCAGTGCCCGCGATGGAGAGCGGAGGAAGAAAAGATGGCGCGTGAAGAAGCTAAGATGATGGACGCCGAGCAACGAGCGGCCAGAGGAGGAGTGGCCGAGCCGGGACACGCACCTCAGAACCGGGTGGTGTCCTGCGTCTTGGAGAGCGGAGAAGGTCCAGCAGCCGCTGCAGAGCCGGGTAAAGAGAGTGTCACCCCCAACCGGCGGAGCCCGGATTGCCAGGTGGGGTTCCTGCCCAGTCCTCCTGCAGGCGCGCGTGCCACCACCGCAGCTCCGATACCAGCGACCACCAGAACACCGGAGATGCTACTGAGGGGTGAGTCATTTAATGCCCCTGCCGGCACGAGAGCCCCAACCCCCGCTGCCATGCCCGCGGTCCCCGGAGAGACGCCCGGCACGGCGACGCCGATCTGGGCAGCAGCCGCGCCAGGTGCGGCCTGCCAAGATTTCGCCGCCGGAGCGATGCCCATCCACACCGCAGCAGCGACGTCAAGCCCGGCCCGTCCAGCTCAGGCCCCAGCAGCGATACCCCGCTCGGACAAGCAAGATCCCGCCGCAGCGGCGACGTTAATCCACGCCGCAGATGCGGCCCGCCAAGCCCAGGCCGCAGCCACGCCAGGTGCAGCCCGTCAAGAATCGGTCACTGCAGCGACTCCAATACAGGCCGCCGCCATGCAAGGCGCGGCCCGCCAAGACCAGCAGACGCAGACTGTGCTGACCGCTGTCTACCTGCTGCCAGTTGGGGAGCCAGAGAAGAATCCCTACATGTAAAGAAGTAAGAAGATGCTGAACTGTATATAGCCCCTGTCTGCCCCTTATGCTTTGTGAAGATGTCCCTTTTGTGCTGCCCTAACGTACTTTTTGAAGATGTCACCCCCTATGTGTTACCGGGCCACGGAACTGGAATGTGGGCCCCGGTGAATGTGATGTCTTATGTGTCCTGTGTAACCAGGCCACTGGACTTAGTGGCTGGTTGAGTTTTTGCACTTTTGTTGATTGAAAAAGGAACGAACTGCTAGGCTACTGGACTTGTGGTAGCTGAAAATGTATATAGTTGCACCCGTTGTGCCCCCTACCAGAATTAAGGGGGATGTGCCCAAACCGTGCAATGAACTGGAAGTGCACACATAGTTTTCTTTATAAGAAGTTCGTAACGTTTGAATAATTGTGCCTCCCATAAAGGGAAGAAATGTTTTATTGTTTTATGTTATTCATAACAAAAATGTTTTGCAGTTCTTCCACATGTTTTTGTTGTTTTTCAGCCCGAGGACGTGCTGGGATTTGCTGTGGGGGAGTGTGGCGCCCCTGAGGCTTCCGTCGCCACAGGTCATTGCACCCCATCCAGCGGTGTGATGCCCCATTCTGAGAGAGGAAGAGAGTGAACTCCGGTCCCCTGGTAAATCCACACTACACCCATTGCTAGGAACACACTGGGACCAGGGAGAGTGGCAGACAACCCTCCCATGCTGCATGCTGGGAGGGGTCGTAAGACCCATCCCTGCTCCTATAGGGTAGAACAGGGTAATTGGGGAGGTGGGAGGAGCCATCTGAGAGCAGACACAGAGAGGAAGGTCAGAGTTTCAGTCTACCTCAGGGAGAGAGAGTGTGAAGAGCCAGCATGTAGTTGGGGAAGAAGAACAAGAGAAAGGAGGGAGGAGGAGGCCTGCTGGAGGAAGGCAAGGAGGAGGAAAGACAGATAGAAAGAAGGAAAGAAAGCTCCAAGTTAGACAGGAGCAGAGAAACAGAAGGAGACGCTTCCTGGTGAAGATCCTGGGACCCAGAGGTCCAGGTGACACCACGTAGGAGACAGAAGGAGTCGCAGGGCCACGGGTAGTCTGTATAGCTGTCGGGGCAGTTTAGAGCTACGGTGGCCTGTTCCACAATAACATCGGTGGAGGGATCAAGCTGCAACAGGGGACGGTCCCTAGAGACTGGAGGAGTGCAAAGATCATCTCCAAACAGTAAAAACCAAGGCCCAGGGAATGTTGTAGACTCCCCGGGCCAGAACCCATAGCAGAACTTCCAGAAAAGGGGTAATCAGCCGACAGGTGACCCCCCAGCCTGGAGGCTGTAGTGGAGGCCAAGCCAGGTTTATCCTATTAAAGGCAAGGCTAAGGAAGACAGCAGAAGAAAGAGACACTAAGAGAAGGGTACCGGCTTTCACTCTCAGAATCACCCAGAAACGACGGAGGTCCCTGACAGTGGTCCCAGCAGTCCAAGGGTCCCTACAGCGCTGTGACAAGAAGTGTGAGTAAAGAACTTGAACTGCACCTTTGAAGTGGTCTCTGTTATTTCAGCTGCATTGACATTCACAAGCACCAACTGTGCCCCGGGCATTGCTCCACCTGTGGGGAGCTTTACCACCATTGCTGCCATAACATCATCCCGGTGGCCTCACACAGCAGCGGCGGCTTAATAGCCGCATACCACAGGTGGCGTCACGAACACAAACTTTATTCAGCAAGTCACATATTTTACTGACACCCACCAGGGCCACGGAGCCGGGCCCAGCCACCACTGACTACCACCGGACTAGTCCGGCCCGGCACCGGGTGTCCCATAGCCCTGGAGTGGGCGAGTCATATAGGCCACCAGTATTCAAGTACCGGATAACCCATTTAAATTACAAAATAATAAAGCTGGTCATTAATCCATAATAGCTGTTTGCGAAAGTGCTAGCCCCAATTTTGCCATAAGAATATATAATGTATCAATAGGAGTGATAAATTAAAGAAAACCTTATTTCTTATTGTTTATCTCAGAGAAAACCATATGATTGGTCACTTTGAAATCACACCAATTGAATCAATCTTTTTTTCTTCAAAAATCATATTTTCCAACAGTCCCCCTTTTTACAGGATTGCTCCATAAACCAGAATACAAAACAAGTTGAGTTCATGCAATATTTGCAGTTGAAGTAATCCTGAAAAAATGAAAATGCAGCCTGATCAGCAAGAATAGATGATAAATAGGTTATATCAAGTTCCCCTTAAAGAAATTTCTTTGGTTTATTTTTTGGGCATTGCTAGATTGAATAGTGCTGGGGCCTAATGTCCTACTCATGTCCTGTAGTTTGAGATTGTGGAACTAGCAGATAGTCCTGACACATATCAGATTGCTTGTGGATCCTTTCAAAATTTGTTATTAACTGCCAAAAAATATGAAATTCATATGATGCGCTTTGTGAATGGATAATTACAGCTTTGTCACCGGGTTTCACAATACAAATTGGATACATTATCAAATAGATACCTACTGTGAAACTCAATGTCCGAATGACTGTATAATCTGTAGCTCCCAGTCCCGATTCTAGCGTGGCATCCACTCGCGTCCCCGCTCCCAGACTCCGGTGGGGGTGTCCCCCCTCTCACCTGTCCAGTAACTCCATTCCTTTCTCTTCTCTCCCGGAGTCTGTTGCAACCTCTTCCTGCTTCCAGGCCACACGTAGGGCTTCAGTAAGTGCCCATAGGGTTTACGTGCGGCCACGCCCCTTTTCTTAAAGGGCTGGCATCATTACCCGGAAGCAATACCTGAGGTCTTCTATTATCCTAAAGATATTTAAGACAGGAGGCGCCTGAGCAACATTGCCTATCCTGTTGCTAACTCCTGTCTCGTCCTAGAGCCTGCTCCCCACCATTGCCAGTGTGCCATCACGTGTGAATCTTCACCTGAGTGCCGCCGAGCCGTCACCACAGTGCCATCTTATCAGAGCTATCACCACAGTGCCGCCTCATCTCAGCTTCCACCTCTGCGCCTCCATATCTGTGGACTCCTGCACTGGACATTGAGATGCTAGCCATCTGTAGAGACTATCACCTCCGGTCCCTTGCAGCCATGCATTTAGGCCTTCTGTTGGAAGCACCACATAATCCCTGTAAAGAGGTTCGCTGCTAGTTGCTCCTTTGGGGGAGTGCGGTGTACGGTTCACTGGGTCCACCCCCAGACGGTCGTCGCCCCTCGGTGACCGTAGCAAGATTCTTTATGAAAGTTTAACTTAATTTCCACCCACCTAGTCTGATTGACAGCTCCTCAGTGTGTCGCCTGCTGCTGAGATCTCACTCTGCTCGGTACAAGCTGTAGCTTGCAGCTTTCAGTCAGGCTGCATCAGCTGATACTGAATATGTACCGCCCTGAGAGGGGCCCGGCCGCTTCCTCCGCTTGCTCGAGCCGAGCTGCTCGAGGTCCGGGCTCGGGTTGTCGGTGGCACGAGCGCCTCCGGACCGGGGGCCACGTCGCTCTGTTAGAGGGGAGAGGTAGCTGGGTGGTGGTGGTGTGGGACGAGGCGCGCAGCCGGGGAGGGCCGCGCTGTCGTCCAACGGGTCGTGACGCCACCCACAGGTCGTGGTGACAGGATGAACCACCGCTGCGGCTGGAGTGAAGGCGGGCTCGTCCGGGATCGGTGTTGCGGCCGCAGCCTAGATGTTAGCCCCTCCGTGGGTAGGGACGGCGTGTCCTGGGGCCCCGGATGCGGTTGGGAATGGAGCGCTGATGTTGTTGTCGGGGTGCAGGGTGCTGTGCCGTGGTGCAGTGTCGTGCCCGGATGGCACTGGTGTACTAACGATTGATTCAAACTCAGAGTCACTGGTAAACCAAAGTTTGGATGTGGTCGGTTCCCGCGGCCGGCTGCAGGTGTCCCCTGTGGGGTTGATGGTGGCCCCTTTTCCCGTGCACCTCTGGATGTTGTGTTTCGGCTCCCCTGCCTGAGCAGTGGTAGCCCACTCCCCGGCGTTGAGATGCCGGAGGAGCCCTCGGTTGCCCGCAGGTGCTGGCCCGTCGGATGTTTGGCCCTTGGTGGTGGCGCTCACCCGGTCTCGGTGGGCTTTTGCCTTCTTTCGGGACTTTGGGTGTGGATGAACCCGTGAGGTCCAGCCAGCAATCAGTCAATTTGCCTATACTCAGTGGCTTCTAAGCTAGGATGGGGTCTGAGTACCCGGTTTCTGGTGCTCCGGTACACGGTTGACTCCCCAATTCAGAACCGGCGGGCTCCAACCCAGGCCCGGTCCGTACGGTTCCGCCGGTTGCTGTACCGGTACTCCTGCAGACGGCCACCACCGTCTGCCTGCCTGACGTTTACAAGGGGCCCAGGCTCCTACCCGGGTCCCTGACAGCTGCTCCACTACCACTCACTGTCAACTCAAAACTTCTCTATTTGAATTTCCTGCCCCAGGACAGTAGTCTCTTCGGTGGGCGTGCCTTTCCGCCTGACTCCGCCCACCTGGTGTGCTCTACTAGCCCTGAGGGAGGCATCAGGTCTCCCTTTCGGGTGACATGTGTGTGACCTCACAGGGGATGGGGGTGTGTGTGTATGTGGTTGATGTAATTACCTGTGACCCCTGGGGTCCAGGGCGTCACAAATACACTTGGATTCATGATCTATCTCATTGTATATTTGGACTCATACTAAAAAGGTGAGAGCACAATAGGGTTTTACCAGATTAAAATTAGTGATGTGTGTAGGATAACACACAACCCCTATGAAGATATGAGATAATGGTGGCTGCTGCAGCCCCACGTGGGTTAATATTCGGTGCTGGAGAGAAGAATCTGGTTTAACGCCGTGATACTACCAATAAGGAAAAATTGTTGATTAATGATAATATCTTTATGCCATAGGTCGACGCGTTTCTGGGATCCAGTCCCCTTTTTCAGGACTATGAGAATCAACAATCATTGATTGGAATAAAGATATTATCATTAATCGACAATTTTTCCTTTTTGGTGGTAGAGCAGCGTTAAACCCGATTCTTCTCTCCAGCATCGAATATAGTACTGAATTATATATCAAACATGGATTTAAAAAAAATAAATAAATCATGGAATCATGCAGCGGTAAAGAAAATTGTGGCCCCAGAGGGTAGTCTCACATTCAAAGCTGTAGTGGATGCTGAGATATGGATCCTGAAAGTGAAAAAATCAAAGCCATGTTAGCTTTTGCTCATCTGTGTAAATGTATAATACACACCGCCCTGCTCCCCAACATTATCTGACTACTGTGTAGACTATGAAAGAGATATGCGAGATATAAACCCCTCTTGCAGCTCTCATCTCACAGCAGTGTGGAGAGAGGGGGAGCAGAGCAGAGATGACAGTGCCTTGACATGAATACTGCGAGAGGAGTCCTGTCTCACAGGGAAAAACCTTTTTTGGGGTTCAAGTTTTTTTTTTTTCCTCACAGAGCCATAATTTGAAGCTTCTAAGCCTCAATGCACCTATAATCCAGGTATTCATTTTCCCATCTACAGTATCTCTGCCCTTTTTCTGGCAATGTAAAGCCAGAGCTGTCAATGAAAGAAGGGGAAGAGGGAAAACAAGTAGGTGAGAAGGTTTGGTCCCGCCATGATGCATCGAGCGCCTGTACTTAGTTTAAACAGTCAAACTTTCTTTAAGCCCCCCCATACACGCAGGATTAAAGTCAACACATCCGCTGAATTCGGGAAGACAGGAGGACTGTGTGAAGTGTATGGGGTCCTCCTGATTGTGCTCCATCAAGTCAAGTCATACATTCATATGTATTGGGGAGTCGGAAGAAATGATTGACAAATGAGCTGACAGCAATGCCATGATTAGGGCCGGCATAAAAATATTAGTGACCCCCCCACCCCTTTGAATAAATAGTAGAACGATTTGTTTCCTATCACAATGAATCTTTGCTCTGGTACCATACAAGTTAAACTTTCCAATAAGATTTCCTACAAATTTTCTTGATTTTGTGGAGAACACTGTGTCAGACTGAAATATCACAATTGAGGACTGTGAGAACATGTTCCCATCTTTTGCAATTAATTATTCTCTTTCAGTTCGTTCTCAGCTGTCTCCCAATCAGTGCCATTGTTTTTGTTGGCAGGAAAGCACTTGCTATTTGGGTAGGGCTCGCCCATCTGCAGGTCGCTTGTTTGCTGAAATTAGACTCAGCAAATGTCTTCAATTATAAGACATTCTAGTCCAAGAAAGTTCCTCTACTTGATCCTCGCAATATATCACAGACACAATAGACATTGAACCTAAACAGTGAAAACATTATATGTGCCAGGCCCAGAATGACAAATCCCGGCAGCCCCAGGGCGTGTTTTCTCACTTCAATGATTGCATAAGGCAATGGATTGCACATGTATAAAAGAAATGGTCTGTACATGATATAGAACTCCTCTGGATCTGTTTTGTGCATATCAGTAATGCCGCACCCATGTGAACCCATTAGTTCATATTGCCAATCCATATTCATCCAAAATAATAATGAAGCATATGGTTGGCATTTAACATGGATTTGTATGGAATTTGTATACATGACCTATCATGCACATATTTGACTTTTGAAGCATTGAACTATGGTACAACAGGCTGCCATATGAAGGCATTGCATGGGGTGCCTAATTCTTTATTATGGACTATATAATATATATCTGCTGTAGATGTCCCCGTACCCATGGATTTTCCCTATCCGAGAAGTCTTAAGGGTGCTTTTGTCGCGGGCGGAGGAGGGGATGCTGCGCTCTCCCACTGCTCGGGTCCGGCCGCTGCTGCCGGATCCCAGGGACTCGAGCGGCGTTCCTCGCCCGTGAGTGAAAAGGGGATTTGATTGTGGGGATTTGGCTATTGTCCGTGACGCCACCCACGGTTGTGGTGATATTGGTGACACCACCGCTGCTCTAGACGGGGATCCCGGGAGCGGTGATAGGGAGCAGCTTTGTTGTTAGTTCTCCCCTCCGTGGGTAGGGGGTTGGTTGTCCCGGGGCCCGGTGATGGGGTAGGGATGGATGACAGGCGGGTTACAGGGCCTGGTGAGGTGCAGGGTCGCGGGGCAGCGCTATGCCGCACGGCACGGTGGTACTCACGCCAATGATGAGGACACAGTTCTCGATAAAACACACGGCTGGATGGACGGGTCCCACAGATGGCTGCGGTGTTGTTTCTCCCGGCAGGTTGGTGGTGACTGCCTTTCCCTGCACCTATGTACTGTAAACGGTTCCAAAGGGTTCCCACCAGTAACCCGCTCCCCAGCTTGGATGGGAGCTGAAGGAGCCCCTTTTGCCTGCAGGCTCTGGCCCTAGGAACGGTAGCCTTGGCGGTGGCTGGGTTCCCCTCTCACGGTTGGACTGTTGCCTTCTGTCGGGACTTGGCTGCTGGGAAACCCAGGAGGTTCCCTTCGCTGACGGATTTGGCAAATTCACGGCGACTCCTAGCCTTGCCGGGGTCCGTAAGCCCCTGCCAGATGGTGCTGGCTTCTCTTTGTGTACCGGTCCGGTACCGCCGGGCCACCGCCCGTCCACGGTCTTTACGGTAAACTCCGATAGGCCACTCCTGCAGACGGTCACCACCGTCTGCCAACCTTGCTGATCCGTCCGGGCCACACACCCGGACTAACTTCAGTCTGCTCACTTGCCACTTTCCTTCCTCTCACTTTCCACTCTCAAACTGATCTGAACTCTTTTCCCGCCTCCAGGACTGTGAACTCCTCGGTGGGCGAGACCAACCGCCTGGCCCACCCCCCTGGTGTGGACATCAGCCCCTGGAGGAAGGCAACAAGGGTTTGTGTCTGACTTCGGTGTGCCTGACCGGGAGTGTGGGGTGTGTGGGTGTTGTTCTCTATGGCCCCTGGCTTGTCCAGGGCGCCACACTTCACACGCTGCGAGATCGCTAACAATATATCGTCGGGGTCACGTCGTTAGTGACGCACATCCGGTGACGTTAGCGATATCGCAGCGTGTGACACCAAGGAGCGACAATCGAGCGCAAAAACGTGAAAAATCGTTGCTCGTTGACACATCGCTCCTTTCCCAAATATCGTTGCTGCTGCAGGTATGATGTTGTTCGTCGTTCCTGCGGCTGCACACATCGCTGTGTGTGACACCGCAGGAATGATGAACATCTCCTTACCTGCGTCCACCGGCAATGAAGAAGGAAGAAGGTGGGCGGGAATTCCGCCCACTCATCTCCGCCCCTCCTCTGCTATTGGACGGCTGCCATGTGACGTCGCTGTGACGCCGTACAAACTGCCCCCTTAGAAAGGAGGAGGATCGCCGGCCAGAGCGACGTCGCAGGGAAGGTAAGTACGTGTGACGGGTGTTAGCGATGTTGTGCGCCACGGGCAGCGATTTGCCTGTGACGCACAACCGACGGGGGCGGGTACACTCGCTAGCAATATCGAATATCGGTACCGATATCGCAGCGTGTAAAGTATCCTTTAGGCTTGAAGCAAAGATCTGGAGACAGGGTAATGTAGTCAATAGTTGAAAATTGATGGTGTACACAAGACTCTTGCTTATGTTACTGTTACATCAAGCAAACTTTTTTAAAGGGAACCTGTCAGGTGCAATATGCAACCAGAACCATGAGCAGTTCTGGGTGCATATTTATAATCCCTGCTTAACAGTCCCAGCATATAGTAGAACAGATAAAGAGATCTTTAGATAAACAATTTCTAAGGATCCTTTATGATATGCTAATGAAGCCAGGGACTAGTTGCAAGGTCTTTATTACCCTTGGTTAGTCGGCCCTCTTTGCATGTAAGTACGCCCCTGAGGACTTCTGATCATATGCACTGAGCAGAGATGTGAGAGCGACCATGCCTCTGACACTGCGCATTCATTAGAATGTTACCACATCCACAGGGGCGTTTTTAGATGCTAAGGGGGCCAACTAGCCAAGGATAAATAACATCCTTGCAACTAGTCCCTGGCCTGATCAGCATATCATAAAGGATCTTTAGAAATACTTTTTCTAAAGATCTCTTTATGTTTTCCACTGTAGGCTGGGAGCTAGGCAGGGATTAGAAATATGCACCTAGAATTGCATATTTCTATTGCACCTAGAATTGCTTATGGTTTTGGGTACATATTGCATCTGACAGGTTCACTTTGAGTAATAACAATTAAAGTTAATAGAATTCTTCATTAAAATGGTACATAGTAGCAGGCAGTTTGGGCCAACTGCAAAAATCTAAATTTTTAATATTATTATTTATTATTATAGCACCATTTATTCCATGGCACATTACATATAAAAAGACAAGTACAATAATCATGAACATTTGAAGGCACAGACTGGTACAGGAGGAGAGAGGACCCTGCCCGCGAGGGCTCACAGTCTACAAAGGATGGGTGAGGGTACAGTAGGTGATGTTGGAGTGGGCCAGACGCTATGGTGGACTGAGGGTTACTGCAGGTTGTAGGCTTGTCGGAAGAGTTGGGTCTTCAGGTTCCTTTTGAAGGTTTCCATGGTAGGCGAGAGTCTGATGTCTTGGGGTAGAGAGCTCTATAGTATGGGGGAAGCACGGGAGAAATCTTGTATGCGATTGTGGGAAGAGGAGAAACGAAAAGGTGATCACCCATTTGCAATCCTTTAACAATAATATCAAATTAAATACAAACATTGTATATTTATAGTCCCCCAAAACCTTTTTGGGATATATTTTGAATAGAGAACAACACATATTTCAAAATTACAATTCATTAGTCTCTGACAAATTGTTCCCCAAAATTTGATTTGTGCTGAATCTTAATAATAGAAAACTTGTATTTGCTCATAAAATACACTTTGGGGAGAGGAGAGAGAGGACCCTGCTGACCATAAGAGTTTACAGAAGTTTGAATACACACAGGCAGCTCACCAGACACAGGGATAATAGGGGTGCAGTGCACGGAAGATCTGGGGTGGTATCCAGGTGGTAGCTCAGTCAAAATAATGGAAAAATCCAGCATCTGCAGGTGGAATGGAGTGGTTAAAACTAAACTTTAAACAATCTCCACAAAGATAAGGATGATAAAAAAGTTATAAAAAATGGTGAACAGTAGACAATAGTTTACGCGTTTAGAGCAGACAACCCTGCTCTTAATTATGAGAATGGTCATGATTAAGAGCAGGGTTGTCTGCTCGAAACGCATAGACTGCGAATTGAATCTCAAAGTGTTCAAGTTCCATCTCAGATTTCAGGAGATTCAACTCCAATCCTCCGTGGATCCGCTCACCTCTAAGCTTTAAACACTTTCTCTCTATTACTTACTTGAGTTGAAGCATAATAGTGACAAACTATTGCAGATTATCAAAAGCGTACTAAATTCTGGATGACAACAATATGTAGGTGTATAAGCTATTAGGATCAAAAGGTAAGGGAGATTATGATAACTAAAATATTGTACATTGTAGTGCACGAGCTTCTAATGTTCTTTCTTGTCATCACTCAGATGGTAAAGCCAATGTTCCTGGAACGGCTTGTTTCAAGTGTCAATCCTCACATATTTCCTATAATCCTGAGTATTTTCTAAGTATTTTAATTGTGCTCCTGTTTCTTCTATAGAAGAATATCTCCTATTGTCCCCGCATCTACATGATAAAGGAGTTTTTTAGTCAAAACACTGCATTGTGACAGCTCTCCGGTGAGGGAACTTTGAACCGCTCTCTAATGCGGCACTTATAGCTTCTTCAAAGAAGAGAAAGGCCTAAGTATACGGCTCATAGTTTTCATAATGTAACATAGTAGCATCATAACATAGTAACAAGGCTGAAAAAACTAAAAGGGATTGTCAACGTCAAAAAATCTTGCCTTTCTTTCTGATTAAATTTTATTAGATATTTATATTGGGCCCTAAAAACGCATTTCTTTAGACTAGCCTATCACCTCACTGCCTTGATCTAATTTAGTCCCTTTCTGCCCTTCAAAAAATTTACTTCCAGTTCTCCTCCCCTGTATCTGTATAAATTCTCACCGACGGGTTCATGCAGCTGCTTTTGAATCCCTAATTAAATCAATGGCTGGACCATATATGACAAGCTTTTCTTCCCCCCATTCACCTTTTGTGTCTCCCCTATTCCCTCATAGACTATAAGCTTACGAGCAGGGCCCTCACTCCTCCTGGTATCTTAATTTTGTTATTTTGTATTGTCTCATATTGTCTGTACATGTCCCCTCTTAATTGTAAAGCGCTGCGGAATATGTTGGCGCTATAGAAATAAAACGTATTATTAGAAATAGAAATAAAGCTTATTATTATTATATTATAGACACATTTAAAGTTTGATCTTTTTTTTAAGTGAACAACCCATTTAAAAAAAAACTGTCCTGTCCCATAAGGTTGTTAACCTGCAGATATAGGGTTAATCTGCAGGTTAATAGCGTCATGAAGGTGCCCGGCTGCAGTACTGAAAGAGCGGTAAGTGAGAGAAAATCAACTTTATTCCTCCCAGCAGCCGGCTTTCAGACAAACAGGCGGGCCCAGAACACAAAACAATTATTGCCTCCGCCACCAGCACTAAGAGCAGCGTTTATAACCACTCACCAGCACTGACTGACATCCAGCTCAGCAGTGCATCAGTATAGAGCCAGCTGTCAGTCAGTGCCGGGGTGTATTCACAGCTTCTACTCTCAGTACAGGGGGGATGGCTCTAATTGCTTCAGGCACGCCTGCATGACTGAAAGCCGGAGGTTCCCAGGAGAAATAAAGTTTATTTTTTCTCGAGTGCCACCCTTTCAGTACTGCGGCTGGGCACCTTCATGATGCTATTATCTTGCAGATTAACCCATATATGTAGATTTATAGCATTATTGGATACCAGTTTCCCTTTAATGCTATTTTCCAGAGAAAGAATAAACCCTGCAAGAGGTATAAGTCAATTTTCTTGATATTAGGGAAAAGATCCATTCCTGAATCCAAATATGGCAATCAGAATAAAACTCTGGGTTAACAACCCATGTCCTGAAATATAGCAAAAGTAACTTGTAATGCAGTTGTCGCGGGCGGGGAGAGGACGCTGCGCTCACCCACTGCTCAAGTCCAGCTGCTGCTGCTGCTGCTCGGTGGTGGCTCGAGCGGTGGGCCGGATCCCGGGGACTCGAGCGGCGCTCCTTGCCCGTGAGTGAAAAGGGGAATGATTTTGGGGATTTATTGTCCGTGACGCCACCCACGGTTGTGGTGAGGTTGTGACACCACCACTGCACTGGACGGGGATCCCGGGAGCGATGACAGGGAGCAGCTTGGATGTTGTTTTTCCCCTCCGTGGGTAGGGGGTTGGTTGTCCCAGGGCCCGGTGAGGGGAGGATGGCAGGTGAGTTACGGGACCTGGTGAGGTGCAGGGTCGCGGGGGCAGCGCGGTGCCGCACGGCACAGTGGTACTCACTCAGCCAATGATGAACACAAAGTCTCCGGTAAAACAAACGGCTGGATGGACGGGTCCCACAGACGGCTGCGGTGGTTCTTCTCCCGGTAGGTTGGCGGTGACTGCCTTTCCCTGCACCTGTGTTGTGTTCTCGGTTCTGGTGGCTTCCCACCGGTAACCCGCCCCCAGCTTGAATGGAGGCTGAGGGAGCCCCTTTTGCCCACAGGCTCTGGCCCTGGGAACTGTAGCCTTGGCGGTGACTGTATTTCCCTTCACGGTTTGAGCTGTTGTCTTCAAGCGGGTTTTGACTGCTGGGGAGCCCCGGAGGTTCCCTTCGCTAATGGATTTGACCGGTTTTACGGCGACTCCAAGCCTGGTCGGGGTCCGCAGGCCCTGCCGAATGGTGCTGGCTTCTCTTTGCTCCCCGATCCGGTACCGGCGGGCCACCTCCCGTCCCTGGTCCTTACGGTTCACGTCAATCTGCCTCGCCTGCAGACGGTCACCACCGTCTGCCAACCTTGCTGTATGTGCCCGGGCCACGCACCCGGACACGGTCAGTCTCCTCTACTACCACTTCCCTCACTCAACTCCAAAACTGATCTGACTGCCTTTTCCCGCCTCCAGGACTGTGAACTCCTCGGTGGGTGGGGCCAACCGCCTGGCTCCACCCCCTGGTGTGGACATCAGCCCCTGGAGGGAGGCAACAAGGATTTCTGTCTGACTTCGGTGTGCCTAGCCGGGGTGTGGGGTGTGTTGTTGCAGTACCTGTGACGACTTGGCTTGTCCAGGGCCACACTTAATAAAATGCAGACCGTCCGCGAGCTGCCCGTCCATCACCGGTTTTATTTTTGTTAACTGCAAAAGATAGAAAAACGGTAAAAAACATGTAAAAACATCACAAACATTTTATAACGGTACGGCTTCCGCTCTTCTCCCACCCAAACAACCTGGCCCTGATGCTGCCCCTAAGAAGCGGGCAGCACCCCTTGACCCCAGTCCAACACCAAGTTGCCCGAGCGGGTTCTGTCTCTTTCAGGGGACCCATGTCCATGGGGACCCCTGAACCCCCGGAGGATCGCCACCGGTTACGGTAGTGGCGGGCCTGGGCCATCCCTTTCCTCCAGGCCCATCCTCTCAAATCAGTCTCTCCGGAGGCGGTAACGGTTTCAAGCCAAACATTATTTACAGTGCCTACAAGAAGTCTTCAACCCCCTGCAGATTTAGCAGGTTTGATAAGATGCAAATAAGTTAGAGCCTGCAAACTTCAAACAAGAGCAGGATTTATTAACAGATGCATAAATCTTACAAACCAATAAGTTATGTTGCTCAGTTAAATTTTAATAAATTTTCAACATAAAAGTGTGGGTCAATTATTATTCAACCCCTAGGTTTAATATTTTGTGGAATAACCCTTGCTTGCTATTACAGCTAGTAATCGTCTTTTATAAGACCTGATCAGGCCGGCACAGGTCTCTGGAGTTATCTTGGCCCACTCCTCCATGCAGATCTTCTCCAAGTTATCTAGGTTCTTTGGGTGTCTCATGTGGACTTTAATCTTGAGCTCCTTCCACAAGTTTTCAATTGGGTTAAGGACAGGAGACTGACTAGGCCACTGCAACACCTTGATTTTTTCCCTCTTGAACCAGGCCTTGGTTTTCTTGGCTGTGTGCTTTGGGTCGTTGTCTTGTTGGAAGATGAAATGACGACCCATCTTATGATCCTTGATGGAGGAGCGGAGGTTCTTGGCCAAAATCTCCAGGTAGGCCGTGCTATCCATCTTCCCATGGATGCGGACCAGATGGCCAGGCCCCTTGGCTGAGAAACAGCCCCACAGCATGATTCTGCCACCACCATGCTTGACTATAGGGATGGTATTCTTGGGGTCGTATGCAGTGCCATCCAGTCTCCAAACATCACGGGTGTAGTTGGCACCAAAGATCTCGATCTTGGTCTCATCAGACCAGAGAACCTTGAACCAGTCTGTCTCAGAGTCCTCCAAGTGATCATGAGCAAACTGTAGACGAGCCTTGACATGACGCTTTGAAAGTAAAGGTACCTTACGGGCTCGTCTGGAACGGAGACCATTGCGGTGGAGTACATTACTTATGGTATTGACTGAAACCAATGTCCCCACTGCCATGAGATCTTCCTGGAGCTCCTTCCTTGTTGTCCTTGGGTTAGCCTTGACTCTTCGGACAAGCCTGGCCTCGGCACGGGTGGAAACTTTCAAAGGCTGTCCAGGCCGTGGAAGGCTAACAGTAGTTCCATAAGCCTTCCACTTCCGGATGATGCTCCCAACAGTGGAGACAGGTAGGCCCAACTCCTTGGAAAGGGTTTTGTACCCCTTGCCAGCCTTGTGACCCTCCACGATCTTGTCTCTGATGGCCTTGGAGTGCTCCTTTGTTTTTCCCATGTTGACCAAGTATGAGTGCTGTTCACAAGTTTGGGGAGGGTCTTAATTAGTCAGAAAAAGCTGGAAAAAGAGATAATTAATCCAAACTTGTGAAGCTCATTGTTCTTTGTGCCTGAAATACTTCTTAATACTTTAGGGGAACCAAACAGAATTCTTGTGGTTTGAGGGGTTGAATAATAAATGACCCTCTGAATAAACTTTTCACAATTTAAAAAAAGAAAAAAGAAATAACATTCTTTTTTGCTGCAGTGCATTTCACACTTCCAGGCTGATCTACAGTCCAAATGTCACAATGCCAAGTTAATTCCGAATGTGTAAACCTGCTAAATCTGCAAGGGATTGAATACTACTTGTAGGCACTGTACATCCCACCAGTTTGTGGTTGCCCTGCCAGTTCTCGGGCTTGTCCGTAAGAAGTCCCTTACGCAACGGTTGCAGGAAGTCCCCACGGGGACTAGTTGCCGGCAACGGCCGGTTTAATCACAGTTACAATCAGGTAAACTTCGGTTGATCCATCTTATCATTCAAACTTTCTTAACTTTTCTGGTGGTCCCAACGGGGACAACTGCTGGCAACGGTGGACCGCTGACTCACTTCTATTCCACGGTGTCGGCTGGAGGAGGGGGTTGGGCTGATACACGGGCCTCCTGACTGCCCCTCAGCTTCGCGTCCAGGGCAAACCACCCCCTCTCCCCGCAGTGCCTAGTGTATTGGACCAAATCCCCCGGCATCAGGTTGCGGCCCGGGTGGTCCTCTGGCAGGTGGGCATTGACGTCCCGTCAGGCTATAAAGACTTCAGCCTCCAGGCCCGGCTCATATATAAATCCGTACCCCCGACGGACGTCAAACCTCCTCACCTGCCCCTCATAGGTTGGGCCCCGTACACGGAAGGTGGCCTGGCGGAGACTTTCTTTCTCCCGAATCGTGCGGGCGACCAGCTCCGCCTTCCTCCTCTCCCTTTCTGCAATTTCCTGGCCCAGCGGGGTCGGTTTCCTGTCCCAGTAAGGGGCTACGATAGGCCCCTGCGCACGGGTCGGGCCCCGTGAGACCTCCTTCACGCTGGCCACCGCCAGTGTTCTGAGCGGCAGGTCTCGCAGTGTCATGGCCTGGGGTGCTGCCCTACAGCGGCGACCCGGCGCGGCCTCAGCCGAGGCATGGGGAACGGGTTCAGGGGTTCTCTCCTGCTGAGCCTCTGCCTCCTCTTGCATGAGACGGGCTGCCGGGGGCGGTGCGGGGCCAGGCACGGTCACAGGTGCCTCCGGTAAATCTTCGCTCACGGTCTTAGCCCTTGGCTTCTTCCACGGGAGCGATTCCGGGCGGTCACGGACTTCTATTGCAGACCGGTCCGCCGGGGCGGATTGGCGGGGTACCGCTACCGGTTGTGATGGTAGCGGGCCTAGAGGCAGCGGCAGCCAACACGGGTAGCGGGGGAGGTAGTAGGGCGAGCGGGCGTAGACCGGGCCCCTCGGCCGCGATGACCGACCCCCTAGGGGTGCAGGGGCGTGGGTCACTTACCCGTTTTTCCAGAACTCCCTCCTCCTCGCGTCTCCGTATGGTCACACCACCTCCGCCATGTCGGCTTCCCACTCCTCCAAGAGGAGCTGCACCCGGATCTGCAGCCATTGTTGTAGCTGGGCGGTCCGTACCTCCACCCACGCCGCGGTCCCGGGCGCGGGGGCTACGGTGCTGCGGGACGGTTGATATATCGCTGCGGCGGCCTCTTCCAGGAACCACAAGATGGCCGCAGGGTCCTGGCGTCCCTGCTTTTATAGCCACGGGCTACATGCGGCCAGACGCCATCCGTCCCCCTTAGTCTTTTCCCGGCTCCTCCTCTACAGGGGCGGGGTTTCGGCTTTCACGCCTCCACTGCTCGAGGAGACGCTCGAGCGGGGATTTTTTGCGCCCAAAATGGCGGCTTCTCAAATTTTTTGGCCGGACAGCTCCGGCGGTCACAAGGCGCACCTCTACCAGACGGCAGAGCGGTAAGATCCTGTTCGTGACGCCAAGCTGTCGCGGGCGGGGAGGGGACACTGCGCTCACCCACTGCTCGGGTCCGGCGGCTGCTGCTCAGTGGTGGCTCGAGCAGTGGGCCGGATTCAGGGACTCGAGCGGCGCTCCTCGCCCGTGAGTGAAAAAGGGAATGATTTTGGGGATTTATTGTCCGTGACGCCACCCACGGTTGTGGTGAGGTTGTGACACCACCGCTGCTCTGGACGGGGATCCCAGGAGCGATGACAGGGAGCAGCTTGGATGTTGTTTTTCCCCTCCGTGGGTAGGGGGTTGGTTGTCCCGGGGCCCGGTGAGGGGAGGATGGCAGGTGGGTTACGGGACCTGGTGAAGTGCTGGGTCGCGGGGATAGCGCGGTGCCGCACGGCACAGTGGTACTCACTCAGCCAATGATGAACACAAAGTCTCCGGTAAAACAAACGGCTGGATGGACGGGTCCCACAGACGGCTGCGGTGGTTCTTCTCCCGGTAGGTTGGCGGTGACTGCCTTTCCCTGCACCTGTGTTGTGTTCTCGGTTCTGGTGGCTTCCCACCGGTAACCCGCTCCCCAGCTTGGATGGAGGCTGAGGGAGCCCCTTTTGCCCGCAGGCTCTGGCCCTGGGAACTGTAGCCTTGGCGGTGACTGTATTTCCCTTTACGGTTTGAGCTGTTGCCTTCAATCGGGTCTAGACTGCTGGGGAACCCCGGAGGTTCCCTTCGCTAACGGATTTGACCGGTTTTACGGCGACTCCAAGCCTGGTCGGGGTCCGTAGGCCCTGCCGAATGTTGCTGGCTTCTCTTCGCTCCCCGATCCGGTACCGGCGGGCCACCGCCCGTCCCCGGTCCTTACGGTTCACGTCAATCTGCCTCGCCTGCAGACGGTCACCACCGTCTGCCAACCTTGCTGTATGTGCCCGGGCCACGCACCCGGACACGGTCAGTCTCCTCTACTACCACTTCCCTCTCTCAACTCCAAAACTGATCTGACTGCCTTTTCCCGCCTCCAGGACTGTGAACTCCTCGGTGGGTGGGGCCAACCGCCTGGCTCCACCCCCTGGTGTGGACATCAGCCCCTGGAGGGAGGCAACAAGGATTTCTGTCTGACTTCGGTGTGCCTAGCCGGGGTGTGGGGTGTGTTGTTGCAGTACCTGTGACGACCTGGCTTGTCCAGGGCGCCACACTGTTACAGTCAAGGCATCCAGGCTCCTTTTTGCGCTTCATGTGACATTTCCATAGTCCTATTGCTCTTACAGTAAAGAATCCCCTCTTTGTAGATGTATATATATTTTTTTCCTGTAGACGCAGAGATAATGTTTGTTACAGATACAATGCTATATATAAATAGATTATGGGAGAGATCTGAGTACTGATCTTTGATTCATTTATACCTTTGGATGTACAGTTATAATGTCACGCTCAACCATCTATTTTTATAAACTCCACTACCGTAATTGTGAACATTTTAAGGGTACAGTTCCACCCAATTTTCTTTTTTTTTGTTTTTGCTTTGGTTGCCCACTCTGTATTGGCACAAACTCTACCTGTGCACTGGTTATAAAATGATACACTATCATCATTCTCCTTGCACCTGTCAGTTTTTTTTGCAACCAATTCATTATTCTATTTGCGGCTTTTTGTGAAGTTTATTTTTTATGTGCTTTTTTTTTTAGTGAGCGATGTCGAGCGATTACAGAAATTTTTAGCTGATTCATCAATTACGACCTTTTAAAAAGTTGTAAAATTTGGTGCAATCCCACTCTTGTCCCACCCAACGGTGTATATTGGAATACGCTAGTATTTTTGCTCCATTTTGCAAAATGTGCAACAGTTGCAGGCAGAAAATAAGACTATTTTTGACTTTGTGTTAAATTCATGAATCCCGTGTGCCATTTTAAAGATGTTGGGGCTAAATACAGCACCTAATACCACATGACAAAAAAGGAAAGTAGCTTTAGAACAAAGATTATTTTACCAATCCCAACCATCTAGATACTGTCAGTATCATCCATGGTACCTAAATGGCTTGATGGATGGAGGAGGCACCGGCTGTCATTCCAGCAGTGCTGATGGTGCTAAAAAAGGGCCCTAGATCTGCCATTTGCATGTGCTTACTGCAATACCTATTATACTGTATGTCACATTAGTATTGCAAAGTGTTTACAGAATCACATGTTCCACTGGTGTTTTTTTTTTTTTTTTTTTACAATATATTGCATGAAGACATAATGCAATATAGATACATTTAGATTTTCTGTAATAGTCCCATTGGATAAAATGAATGCCTTATGTTAAATAATATAATAAAAAACCCAAAACAATGGCGACAAATAAAATCAATATACCGTATGATATGCCACCCCCCAAATGGCACACTCAAAAAATACAATTCATCCTAGAAGAAAAAGCAAGAAACGTTATGGGTCTCAGTCATTAAAGGGTTATTCCCATTTCCAAAATCCTATCCTAATATGTAATAGGTGTAATAAATAATAATAATAATAATAATAATAATAATAATAATAATATAAGCAAATAACTCCAATTAGAAAGGTAGTATAGTTCTCCTGATATAGTTATGTCTCTTACCTCATGCTCAGGGCCTTGAAGGACCTTATTTATTTATGGTTACGAACACGAGCAATAAACTAATTCTGACTATATGCCTGGTCGTAACCATGGATACCTAAGGTCCTGCAATGCCCTGAACATGAAGTGAGCAATATAGTGAATCATAAGAACTATACTACATTTATAATTGGTGATATTTGCTATTATTATTACACCTACTACATATTAGGATAGGATCTTGGATAATGGAATACCCCTTTAAACTAAATAAAAAAATATTGCTGCACCCTGAAAGACTATAGTGATGGCTTTCCTAAAGGATTAAACCCCCTTAGCAGTAAAAATAGATTTTTGTTTATAGAAATCTGACAACACTCTAAGCACAGTTTATCTTAATGACATTTTGCTTAGGGTACCGTCACACTTTAGCGACGCTCCAGCGATCCCACCAGCGATCTGACCTGGTCAGGATCGCTGGTGCTTCGCTACATGGTCACTGGTGAGCTGTCAATCAGGCAGATCTCACCAGCGACTAGGGACCAGCCCCCAGCGACGCGTGGAAGCGATATTGCGCTTGTTAACTAAGGTAAACATCAGGTAACCAAGCGCTTGGTTACCCGATATTTACCTTGGTTACCAGCGCAAACCGCTTAGCGCTCGTAGCCAGAGTACAAATTGGGTTAATAAGCAAACCGCTTTGCTTATTTACCCGATGTGTACTCCGGCTACGTGTGCAGGGAGCAGGGAGCCGGCACTGGCAGCCTGAGAGCGGCGGATGCTAGTAACCAAGGTAAATATCGGGTAACTAAGCAAAGAGCTTTGATTGGTTACCCGATATTTACCTTGGTTACAGCTTACCACAGGCTGCCAGACGCCGGCTCCCTGCTCACTGCACATTCAGATTGTTGCTCTCCCGCTGTCAAACACAGCGATGTGTGCTTCACAGTGGGAGAGCAACGTCCAAAAAATGAACCAGCACTGTGTGTAACGATCAGCGATTTCACAGCAGGGGCCAGATCACTGCTCAGTGTCACACACAGCGAGATCGCAAATGAGGTCACTGGTGCATCACAAAAACCGTGACTCACCAGCGATCTCGCTAGCGATCTCGCTATGTGAGAAGTACCCCTTAGTTTGTTGCATCAGATTAACAGTAGCCAGATGGTAATAGACTGTGTTATTGAAGTTTACGGATGGATTAGATTAGTTATAGAAATTTCTGCAACTGAAATATGGGTTTTGGAAAATGGTGCAAAACGTGCGCCACTTTTTTTTGACAAGCTTGTGAATTTTTTTTAACCCCTTAAATACAAGTAAACCTATTCATGTTTGGTGTCTACAAACTCGCACTGACCTCAGGCATCACATAGGTACATCAGTTTTACCATATAGTGAATACGGTGAATAAAATATCCCAAAAACTATTGTACGATCACACTTTTTTTTGCAATTTTTCCGCACTTGGAATTTTTTTGCTATTTTCCAGTATACTATATGGTAAAACTTATGGTTTCATTTAAAAGTACAACTTGTACTGCAAAAAACAAGCCCTCATATGGCAAGATTGACAGAAAAATAAAAAGGTTACGGCTCTCGGAAGAAAGAGAGGAAAAAACCAAAACGGAAAAACACAAAATGCCCGGGGGCCGAAGGGGTTAAAGTAGTGCAAAGAAACACTGTCATTGCTCTTAGCAAACACATTCTATAAATATATTTTTTTTTGCGTAGCAAGACAAATACAGTAGTATCAGAAATTCCACAAAAGTAATATGCTCATCTTAATTATCTGTCTAAAGTACAAAACCCATCCCTCTAATAAATAGCCGAAATCATTCCACTCAACTTTTATTGATCAGAAAAAAAATGGCAAGTATCAAACAGAATTAGCGCTCAGTAGGAGACAACATAAATGTTGTAATATAGAAAATTGCCTATTGGATGCGGAATATAAGATCTACAGGACCACACAGCAGAATGCTAATTGATGAAAAAATAACAGAAAAACAAAAGCACAAAGAGATGCAAAGATGCCCTTGTCCGTGCCAGGCTACAATAGGGCTTTATGCCCCTCGCCTGGTATTTGTGTATACTGAACACACTCTACCCATGTGGAAAAGACAGGCAGCTTCTTTTTAGTCTTCGCAGGTGTTTAGTTAACAGGGACATTCTCACACTCAACGTGGCTTGTCGCTTTTTCATTCGCAAATACTGAGCACACTGGGCTTGACAGAGGCTGTTAGACGACTGTATTAATTATCTCCCCCTCCTGCTGCTCGCTATGAATTGGCTGGTTTAATATATCAGGTCCCCCACAGCTCCAAAGTAATAACTTAAGATCATGAATTTCTTCCTTTTCCACTCAGCCCTGCTCTTACCATACAATCATTTTTGATAAACAAAGTGCGCTTTTATGTATCTACGCTTCTAGGCTTGTTAACATGTCACTGAACAGATAAAAAAAACTAAAAAAAAAGATAATTAAATAAACTCTTAGGCTGCTCATTTATGAAGTGGTTGTGCCACGGTAATTGGCGAGTGTTAAAACCATATGCGGCTTACCGCTGATTGCATAAAACCTTACGCTCTTTTAAGGAATATTTAGAATACAATATTGGCACGAAAAATGACATCAGGACCACTACAACCCAGAAATAAAATCACTCACCAATACAAATGACACTGGGAACATGAGGATAAATCATTCAGGACATTCTATATATATAGGGTGGCACAGTGGCTCAGTGGTTAGCACTGCAGCCTTGCAGCACTGGGGTCCAGGGTTCAAATCCAACAAGGACACAATCTGCAAGAAGTTTGTATGTTCTCCCCGTGTTTGCGTGGGTTTCCTCCAGTTTCCTCCCACACTCCAAAAACATACAGATAGGGAATTTAGATTGTGAGCCCCAATGGGGACAGTGTTCCTGATGTATGTAAAGCGCTGCAGAATATGTTAGCGCTATATAAAAATAAAGATTTTATTTATATATATATATATATATATATATATATATATATATATATATATTAACTTTAAAACTGAAAAACTGAACTACAATTTATGATGGAGAACAGTTAAGAGAGTGCAGCATAAATATATTCACAACAATGCCAGACCTTTGATTGTTCATAGTCCATTGTAGCCCATAAGACATCGCTGACAAATGGGGAACTGTTGCTTGTTGCAACCCCCTGTGCAGTATGTCCTGGGCTACAATGGACTGTGAACAATAAAAAGACTGGCATCATTGTGAATATATTGAGGCTGTATTCTGATAACTGTTCGCCATCAGAAATTTCAGGGCCAGAAATATTTGGACAGTGACACAAGTTTTGTTATTTTAGATGTTTACAAAAACATGTTCAGAAATACAATTATATATATATATAATATGGGCTGAAAGTGCACACTCCCAGCTGCAATATGAGAGTTTTCACATCCAAATCGGAGAAAGGGTTTAGGAATCATAGCTCTGTAATGCATAGCCTCCTCTTTTTCAAGGGACCAAAAGTAATTGGACAAGGGACTCTAAGGGCTGCAATTAACTCTGAAGGCGTCTCCCTCGTTAACCTGTAATCAATGAAGTCGTTAAAAGGTCTGGGGTTGATTACAGGTGTGTGGTTTTGCATTTGGAAGCTGTTGCTGTGACCAGACAACATGCGGTCTAAGGAACTCTCAATTGAGGTGAAGCAGAACATCCTGAGGCTGAAAAAAAAGAAAAAATCCATCAGAGAGATAGCAGACATGCTTGGACTAGCAAAATCAACAGTCGGGTACATTCTGAGAAAAAAGGAATTGACTGGTGAGCTTGGGAACTCAAAAAGGCCTGGGCGTCCACGGATGACAACAGTGGTGGATGATCGCCACATACTTTCTTTGGTGAAGAAGAACCCGTTCACAACATCAACTGAAGTCCAGAACACTCTCAGTGAAGTAGGTGTATCTGTCTCTAAGTCAACAGTAAATAGAACACTCCATAAAAGTAAATACAAAGGGTTCACATCTAGATGCAAACCATTCATCAATTCCAAAAATAGACAGGCCAGAGTTAAATTTGCTGAAAAACACCTCATGAAGCCAGCTCAGTTCTGGAAAAGTATTCTATGGACAGATGAGACAAAGATCAACCTGTACCAGAATGATGGGAAGAAAAAAGTTTGGAGAAGAAAGGGAACAGCACATGATCCAAGGCACATCACATCCTCTGTAAAACATGGTGGAGGCAACGTGATGGCATGGGCATGCATGGCTTTCAATGGCACTTGGTCACTTGTGTTTATTGATGACATAACAGCAGACAAGAGTAGCCGGATGAATTCTGAAGTGTACCGGGATATACTTTCAGCCCAGATTCAGCCAAATGCCGCAAAGTTGATCGGACGGCGCTTCATAGTACAGATGGACAATGACCCCAAGCATACAGCCAAAGCTACCCAGGAGTTCATAAGTGCTAAAAAGTGGAACATTCTGCAATGGCCAAGTCAATCACCAGATCTTAACCCAATTGAGCATGCGTTTCACTTGCTCAAATCCAGACTTAAGACGGAAAGACCCACAAACAAGCAAGACCTGAAGGCTGCGGCTGTAAAGGCCTGGCAAAGCATTAAGAAGGAATAAACACAGCGTTTGGTGATGTCCATGGGTTCCAGACTTAATGCAGTGATTGCCTCCAAAGGATTTGCAACAAAATATTGAAAATAAAAATATTTTGTTTGGGTTTGGTTTATTTGTCCAATTACTTTTGACCTCCTAAAATGTGGAGTGTTTGTAAAGAAATGTGTACAATTCCTACAATTTCTATCAGATATTTTTGTTCAAACCTTCAAATTAAACGTTACAATCTGCACTTGAATTCTGTTGTAGAGGTTTCATTTCAAATCCAATGTGGTGGCATGCAGAGCCCAACTCGCGAAAATTGTGTCACTGTCCAAATATTTCTGGACCTAACTGTATATTCACCTATTCCTGTTGCAAATTGCTGTAAATTACACTAAACTATATTTTTACTAAACGCCGGTTGCTGTGGTTCAAAAAGTATAAAGTAACAAAACAAAAAAAACAGACAAAACAGAACAAATTTTAAACAATGAAGTAATTATTAAACAATAATGAAAATGACAGCCATGTACGTTAATTTCCTACCCTAGATTTAGCCATGTCTTGGTACATTTACCGCCGGTTTTAGGCCTCGGCTCCACTTGCACATAGCTTCCGATGCTAATGACACTCAGCTCATGTTCTGCTGTGAGTGTCAGCCGAGGATCATGCGACTGTGATCCGATCTTGTGATCGGATCACAGCTGCAGAGGAGAAGGAAAGAGCACTTTCTCCCATATATCACACTGCACTCGGATAAAATGTGAGATGTCCGTGTGTTGCCAGATTTCTTTATTGGACTCAGAGTTTCATAGATCAGTTCACATATCCATGAACATAACAAATCCGAGAATGAGGTCTGCAAGACTATGAGCATTTGCTGTGCTGATTATAAGGAAAAGGACATACTCAATGGGTCTCTGTGCTGTCTGAGAAATTAATCAGGCTGCACACCAACATTGCACATGGATGCAGGAATGTAGCCTTATGTATAGGAACGTCCATTACTATGTAGTGTACTCACTTACTATGCAAAGTGCCGTCCTTAATTTCATAGTTTTCTCTCTTATTATGTGTATCAAGGTCCCTTATTAGCATCCTCTCTAGTTATGTATAGCACCATCACTTATTTTATAGTTTCTTCTCTTGCTATGTATAGCACCGACTTTTACATAGCATATTCTTTTTATTTTTGTTATTCACAGCGCCCTTTCTTTAATACAGAAACCTCTCTTGTTAGATATAAAATGACTGCTGATGGAGCAGCATCTGTCCTGATGACCAGTCCATTAGCCGCCTCAATCAGAAAGGAAGCTTTACTATGTTTCATCAACAATGTCATTTTATTTCTAACAAGAGAGGACCACTATGAAATAAAGATAGAGCGCTATGAATAACAAAAGAATATGATATATAAGGAACAGTGCTTTATATAACAAGAGAGGGCACTGCGCAGTAGAAATATGTATATACATCTATATCTGTAGCTTTCTTGCCATAAAAGGAGGCGGCTGAGGCATAATTTCTTGCACGGGGGCACCAAGCTGTCAGTGTCCCCCCCTACTCTGATGCAATCAACAGTTCATATTGTATAATTGTAACCAAGTTATCCATCCCCTGATGCAACAAAGCAGCCCCACACCATACCATTTCCATCACGGTACTTTACCATGTCAGGTTCATCTACAAAAATTCTAATTTGTTTTTCAGCAAACATGATTTCTGGTATTGTGGCCAAATCACATCATTTCCATGTTTTTCCAGAGCACATTGTTACACAAGTCCTGGTATTTGGAAGGGGATTGACCAATGGAGCATTGTCATCAATTCTTAGAGAATATTGTAAACTGCATTGTAAAGGGGGCTTTACACGGTAGCGATATCGCTAGCAATTTGTAGCGATAGCGAGCGTGTAAGTACCCGCCCCCGTCGCGCATACGATTGTTTGTGATCGCTACCGTAGCGAACATTATCGCTACGGCAGTGTCACACGTACTAACCTGGTCGGCGGCGTCGCTGTGACTGTCGAACAATCCCTCCTTCGGGGGGGAAGGACGTTCGGCATCACAACGACGTCACCGCAACGTCACTAAGCGGCCTGCCAATCAAAGTAGAGGGGCGGAGATGAGCAGGACATAACATCCCGCCCACCTCCTTCCTTCCGCATTGGGGCCAGCGGCAGGTAAGGAGACGGTGCTCGCTCCTGCGGTGTCACACATAGTGATATGTGCTGCCGCATGAGCGATGAACAACATGGATAAACAACCCTCACTGATTTTTGAGTTTGGGACGACCTCTCCATGGGGAACGATTTTCACCATTTTTGAGGTCGCTTAAGGTTGCTGGTAAGTGTCACACGCTGCGATATCGTTAATGACGCCGGATATGCGTCACTAACAACGTGACCCCGACGATAAAACATTAATGATATCATAGCGTGTAAAGCCCCCTTAACTGGTCAACCTTCTTCAAGATATATGATGTGTTTACACCGCTCTAGCTGTTACAATGTGTTATGGACCCTCACCCTTACTATTGTAATGTGAGCACCTTTATTGACAAAGCACTTTTTGTGAAATGCTTAGCTGCATACCTGTTACCATAGTCAGCGAAGAAGCACCCTGTAATGTGAATACAGTATATGATATAGCTATTCTCCACTGGAGATGCAGCTGTGTCCAGCAGCCAAAGGACGGGACCATCAGATATGACTATCTGTGGGTGACCTAAATGCATAGGAGTAATCACTTGTACTAAAAATGCGACACTGAACGGGACCTGTAGTAATGATCTCTCTTGAGCTCTGCCGTGGTGTGAGACCATGAGTGAGTAACAGCTGGTGCTTGTGAAGATGAACTTCCCTTGTCATGAGATATCAAGGAGATACGATGGCCATATTGAAAGACCAGAAAGTGTTTCTTTGTGCCTTGCATCAGAGGAATAGAGCAAGACATACAGTGATGGTGGCCTGGAAAACCCAAATAGCTGGAATGACTTTGTAAGTGTGGTGTCCCCGAGGCTTCAGTCACCACAGGGTACTGCACCTCACTGAAGGTGCAGTATTCATTCCGGGTAAGAGGTTATTTGCCGGTGTTGATCACATTCACACAACACACACAGTTTAGGTGCTTTCCCACTGGGACTGAACTAGGGTAGATGTGGGGGTGGCCTTCACGAGGCATGGGACTTTCCGGTCACTAGGACAACCACTTAGGGGGCGGCACCACTTGGGGGAAAGGAAGGAGCATCATTCACACATAGTCAGTTAAGTCAGGGCTTCGGTCCTGGCAATACGACACCTCTGGAAGTCAAGTGCAGCACAGGGCCTGAGGCTTGGAGCAAGACGCTCAGCCTGGGCTCTCTACACCTGAAGGTGATTCCAGGGTCTACGGAGCATACAGCGAGCACCCGCAACCCGTTCCATAGTCCAGGATTGGTGTGAAGGGATTCCTACCAAAAGGAACACACAGTTGTAACACCGATGGTGACCTCCGAACTATTTGAGATTGATTGGAGCCCATCACAGTGGAAACCGGCACTCCAAAGGTGATGACATTGAAGTGAGTAAAAAGAACTTTGAACCGCAGCCTCTGTGTCGTCACCATTATTACCGTCGCCGTCATCCCACGCTCCAGCGCCATAGACTACTACCACCACCATCATTCTCCATGGGGCCTAGCTCTACATGTGAAGAGCTGTATCATCCGAGCTGCATTACCATTCAACCCAGACGTGAGAGACTCCGCGCAGCTTGGCTCCTCTCATAGCCGCACACCACAGATGGTGTCACGAAATACAACTACTCCCCCTATCACCACCATCCCCATCATTTTGGTTGACACTGCGGGATTACGGAGCCGGGCCAGGCCATGGTGACAACCAAAACTCCCCCCAAACCGGCAAGGTGACGAGTAATTCCCCAAGACTCCGCGGGTGCGTCATAAGCAGCAAATACTGATTGAAATTAAGGCCTCAATCACATGATTGTATTACATGTATATGTATTGTATTCACTATTTTCGCAAGTCTAACACATACCCATTATAATCTATGGTGCTATTCATATGTCCATCCATGTGCTGTTTATATTTAACATTGCATTCTTTATCCCTCTGTGAAAAACGCTGATGACACACTGATGGTAAAAACAGACACTGATGAAACATTGATCCAAAACACTTATGATACTGGTACCATTTCTTCACATACATGTTTAAACACAGAAGTGTGAATGAGGCCTTAGAAACTTCTTTTTCTACATAACCACCAAAAACTGGACCTCTTAGTAGTAAAACTACCAAGCTCCGTGATTAAGAGTAGTGCACCTGACAAACATATAGATTATTCCTGATAATGTGCAACCACCAAGCTCAGGGCCTTAAGGCTGTGTCCGCACTGTGCGTCATCCTACTTGCAGTTCAAAACGCACCCTCTGGCAGTAATTGATTTTGCCAAAGTTGCTTTTGCCCACAAAATAGCGTTAAAAACGCTTGCGTATATACCGCGTTTTAGCCGCGTTTTTTGCGATTTTTACATGCTTTTCCATTGCGTTTGGAAAGATGCGTTTTGAACATAAAGACACTGCTAAATAAAGTTTAAATAGTCAAACACAATGAAAAAGGGGAAAAAAAAGGAACACAAATATTGAAATGATAAAGAAAATAGTTATATTTCATAGAATTATAGCGTTTTTTTACTATTTAGCGGTAAAATAGCATTAAATTTATATTTTTCATTAATTTAATTGTCGGACTATGTGTGTGTGTGTGTGTGTGTGTAAAGGGACATATTATTCAATTATTTTGAAGTCAGAAAAGCATGCGTTTTGGAAGTCTAAAACGCCTTGTTTCAGCAGCAAAAAAAGCAGGTAAAATGCTAGAATTTTAATATTTCTTGCTTTTTGCTACTTTTCATTGACTTCAATGTTAGCAAAACGCAGCCCAAATGGCAAAGACAATTGACATGCTTTGAAAGCATGTTTTTTGCCACAAAATATGCAAATTAAACGCTGCGTTTGGAAACGCAAAGTGCAGACCAGAAATCCCCATTTTCCATAGACTTTGCTGGAAAATCAAAAAGCATGCCTTTTGGCATGAAAACACTGCAGTTCAAAACGGACCTAAAAAGCAGCTGAAACGCAGGTGAAAACGGAAAGTGTGGACACAGCCTAATTGTGACAGGTAACACCAAGATTTATGCCTGCACGTTCTTGTATAATGACTGAGATGTTGAGCCACTGAGAGACTGTACTGCTATGCTTGCCTCCTGAGTAGTAAAGTAGTATGAAGAGAACCCTATTGTGTACTTGTCCGTGCTTTACACGCTGCAACATCGCTAAAGTGATGTCGTTGGGTCACGGAATTCGTGACGCACATCCGGCCACGTTAGAGATGTCGTTGCGTGTGACACCTACGTGCGGTCGAAAATCGTCGCAAACACGCGCAAAATGACTAATCGTTGACATGCTCCCCTATTCCCAATTATCATTGCTGCTGCAGGTATGATATTGTTCGTCGTTCCTGCGGCAGCACACATCGCTATGTGTGACACCGCAGGAACGAGGAACCTCACCTTACCTGCGGCCGCCGGCAATTAGGAAGGAAGGAGGTAGGCGGGATGTCTGTCCCGCTCATCTCCGCCCCTCCACTTCGATTAAGTGGCCACTTAGTGACATTGCTGTGACGCCGAATGAACCGCCCCTTTCGAAAGGAGGTGGTTCGCCGGTCACAGCGACATCGCTAGGCAGGTAAGTCCGTGTGATTTTGTACGCCACGGGCAGCGATTTGCTCGTGACGCACTAATGATGGGGGAGGGTACGCACGCTAGCAATCTTGCTAGCGATATTGCTGCGTGTAAAGTGGCCTTAAGACCTATTATTCTGACTCACAGGTATGTGGAACATTATGGTGCCTAAACAGACTGCTTCTTCTGGACCCTTCGTATGACCAGTACTCACGTTCATACCGGTTCCTCAGATAGCTTAAACTCAGCCACAATCTCAGGTAAGAAGACTCCGGGAAAAGAGGGATGCTTTTAACTGAAAATCTTGTATTGATGATGAATAAGCAGGTAAAAAGTAAGTAATTCTCTCCAGAGAGCATTTGCATGTAACAAGAGGATGAAGGAACATACACAAAAAAGAGGAGAGGGGAGGGGGAAAAAACTGACATCACAGGGCTACAGGGAGTGAGCAGGGTCAAATACAAGGAAAGGCAAAGCTTCAGCATGGAAATGGAAATACAACACACAGTAATGCAAAACAGTGAATGATTCCCAAGTCGTAGGACATGACACCTATGTTTAGGGTTAACAGAAAAGTTCTGACCCACTTACTTGTACATATTTGTCTATGTATTTAAGAGTAAACTTTATTACCGTCCTGATGTTTTTTTTCCTGGCACACCTCGAGTGTTGTTCCTCTGTCTAACAGTAGACTATCGCAGTTTGACATCAATATCACCGAGCTTCCTGAAGGTCCTGTGATGACATTCTGGATCTCACAGTACATTTTTTCCCAATCTTGTGTTATGGATTTCCTGGGACAGCCTGACCTGGCCAAGTTGGAGTAGGTAAGAATTCTCCACTTGTAGGAGAAGCTTCAGATAAGTGGAATGATTCATGTCTAGGTGATTTTTTTGAATTCCCTTAAAAGAGTCATAAACGCCTAAACTTTACTGAAGGCTTCAATGAGCTCTCCGAATCTAGAGTTTGTTATACACTTCAGCAACAAATAAAAGTAAATTAAGGCTTCCAACACAGTTTTTTTTATGTTTTTTTGTTTATCTGTAACAAACTCCACAAATCCTTGTGTTTATTATAAGTATTTTTTGATATTTTATTTTTTTGATCACATATTAACATTGACATAGATATATAATTGGTAGTGATGAGCGAATAGTAAAATATTCGGGTTTGGATTTTTTGTACCAAATAGTACTATTCCAGTATTTGTCAGGAATAATGAACCTAATGTAAGTCAATGGGGAACCAGAGAATTTTTCTAGGAAATATTAAAAAAAATATGCTCGGGTTCCCCATTGACCAATACTGGAATAGTACTAGGTATTCAGTGGGAATAATCTGAATCCAAATTACTTGCTATTCGTTCATCACTAATAATTAGCCCATGTCTTATTAGCATTTACCATATCTTGCCATTCTATATCAATATACCTTTTCCTCAAATGTAATGAAAATGGAAAACAACTGCGCTTTCAGAATCCACTTTATGTTATATGAAGTATAAAGTTGTATAAGGCCCCTTTCACATTGCACTTTTACTTACTTTCAGTGGCCTTGTCGAGGCATCCGTCCGAACCGCCACTCCCCCCACCCCGCAAAACGTGTTTCGAACGCATGCGCTGACAGGGCCACTGAACGTAAGTAAAAGCGCAATGTGAAAGCAGCCTAAGAACACAGCTACAAAGGCCCCCATATGCCTTTGATAATATGTTTGGTGAGCCTACAATAAAATGTAATGTGAACCTAGGCTAAAATAATTTATAGCGCTAGCTAGATAATACAATTATTTTTACATATGATTTACCTATTTACCTTGTGTAGAGTTCATAACACTACATGCTGAAAGCTCAGCATAAACCGCTAACAACCTAATGTATACTATTCATATTTTTTGTTTTAAACTATGTGCACATGACTGTAGATTTGGTGCAGAAAATTTGTGCATCTGTGGCGCCCCTGACCTGGTCAGGCACCACTGAGTACTGCACCCATGCTGGGGACAGTACAATACAGGTAATCCAGAAGGCTGACCGGGGTGTGGAACACAGGCGCATAGTGATCAGGTCTCACACATGTACCCATGAGAGGACCCCTGGGGATCCCAGGAGGGGGAAAAGCCTTCACCTTCACTGGAATAGTGGAGGGGGCCAAAAGCCTCCATCTCCTCTCAAGGGGTGTGGTAAGAGAGTCTGGTTGCTAGGTGGCGTAGGCAAGAACAGGAGAGGAGGGGCAGTGAGCCAGAGCAGTGTAGAGTCCAGGGAGCTCGAGTGAGGAGCAGATCCCTGGGGCTGTGCAGTCTGACAGCGCCCGCGCAGTGGCTACTGACGGGGGAGAACGGTCAACTAGGAGGGCTACCCGAAATCCATCTTCAGCTAAAGAGAGAGCACGGAGTGGGAAGTAAGGAGACTGCTAGAGAGTACCAGGCCCAAACGGGCGGCAGATCCCGAAGCGGAGATAGATCCAGCTTTCTTTTGCTAAACCTGCCGGTGTGGGGCTCTCAAAACCCACGCCACAACACCACAAAAGCCGCAGCCACGTAGCCACAGTTAGGGCCCATAGGTCACAGGAGGCAAGCAGCTGGAGTGGCCTGGTCCAGGCGACAAGCAAACGGCAAACGAAGGGGAGAGAGGCTGCAGCATCTTCCCTGGGTGACCCCCATAGGGACTCAAAGTCGGGGTTACCCCAAACCACCAAGGGCTAAGGAAGGCGAGTTAGTAGTCACCCTCACAAGTCAGCCTGAAGGACACCTGGTTCCCACTTGGTTCATCCCAGCTACGCCCGGGTCACTCACCCTGCCATCAACTGTGAGTAAAAACCCTGAAAGACATCCTGCCTGTGTTGAGTCATTCTGCGCCTTGTGGTACTACGCACCTACACCGGGCCCTGGGGCTTGCCTCACTCTCAGGAGGCTGTTCCAACTAACTGCACACACCATCAGCCCCAGGCGACCCTCAACCTGCAGTGGCGGTCCCTACTGGCCGCAATTCTGAGAGTGGCGTCACGACAATCCTAGAAGAAGATCTCCTACCTGTGACAGGATCCAGCTGCGTGGAGTCCCTGAAGGTAATGCACCGACACAATACTTGCGGGGCTTCACACATCAAATCTGCACCTTTTGGCAGAAAAACGCACCAAAAAATTCATCCAGTTTTGGTGCATTTTTTCTGTGCATTTTTTTAAGTGAAGTCAATGACTGGAAGGGCTAAAAAAACAACTGCATGAAATAATGCATCAACAATTGACATGCAGTAGATTTTTTTCCTGCATCAAAATCTGCACATAATCTGCTAGGAATAGCAGCACTTCAGAATTCTCCTAGACTTTGCTGGCTACAGGAGTGGCATGCAGATTTTTGTGCATATTTAAAAAAAAAAAAAAAAAGAAAAAAAAAAGCAAAAAACAACAACAAAAAACACGTCAAAAACGGCAGCATGTGCACAAGGTCTTAGGGCATGTTAATGCATTTTTTTGTCCAGAAGGTGCAGATTTGATGTTGACAATTTCTGCTCCAAATCTGCGGTGTGTGCACATAACATAACCCTTAGCTTAGAGAACAAAAATGAAAATTCGATAGCCAATAATTTCTCATTCTTAAAAGGTGACTGACATTATCAGCTCTATACAATATTTGCACAGCCTGAACCTGGAAACAAATGGTCAGTTTGGTCACTATTCGCACTGACCTGTAAAATCAGGAGCAATAGATGCAAATGTTGTCAGACACATTATACCGGGCAGGTAATGTGGTCCCCTAAGGCTACTTTCACACATCAGTTTTTTGCCATCAGGTTCAATCCGGAAAAAAACGGGTAAAACGGATCCGGTACCGCATCCGTTTTTTCCCCATAGACTTGCATTGGTACCGGATTGTACCGGATGGCTTTGCGGTGCATCCGTTTTTTTCCGGATGCGGCAAAATTTATCAAAGCGGCGGCCGGAGGCAACGTATCTTGCAACGTTTTTTTGTCCGGCAAAAAAACCGCATCGCGCCGGATCCGGCGCGATACGGCGTGTTTTACAATGAAAGCCTATGGACGCCGGATCCGGCGCAATGCGGTAAAAAATGGATGCGGCTACCGGATCCGTTTTTGTAAACTGCGCATGCACCAAATTAATTAAAAAAGCTGATCCTTCAAAAAAAAGGACAAACCGGATGCAAAAACGGATGCAAACCGTATCCACCGGATCCGGTTTTGTACGCATCCGGCATAACGGATCCGTTAAAAACCGGATCCGGTGGATACAGTTTGCATCCGTTTTTGCCGGATCCTTTGCATCAGGAAAAAAAAGGATTATGCCTGAATGCAGAAAACTGATGTGTGAAAGTAGCCTAAGTCTACGCTTTTGTCTAGACTTGCTAATTACAGCATTGCCAGATAATTACACTCATAGATGCGCAATATAAAAGGAAAACAGACACTTGTGGATTCACTGATTTTGGTATAATTAGCTTCTTAACCCATGGTAAAAGTGAAAACGAGAGTTTAAAAAAACGTCTTATAACAAAATCTTATGTGTACAAACGTGGATAAACTTACAGAATTTTTTTTGCACAATAATTCCCTAACATATTAGGAATTATTAGGCTAAAATTTGTATTTTTCATAAAATAACCATTATGAAAACACAATTTATAGTGCTATTTCTCTATTATCCTTACTTAAAATATATAAACATAATTTATTGCCAAAAGGGTATGTCCATATTAATTCAACAAAGATTGAACAGTATCACACAATGTAGGGACAAGGCCATTGGCAAACGTAATTAAAACATCATCATGAAGTATACTTTTCATAAATTTGCAGGAAGAATAACAGAGGATAGTAAGAACGTCAGCAAATTATACTCCTGTTGCTGCAGAATTGTGATTTTATGGATTTAAGGGTTTTTTCACTACAATAATTTGAATCTGATTATCTAATTTACGCTCCAGCAATAGACAGATGTTAACAATATATGGAGTGGAGCAGAGCAGCCCCAAATGTGGCGCCCCTGACCTGGTCAGGCACCACTGAGTACTGCACCCATGCTGGGGCAGTACTTCTAGGTAATCCTAAAGGCTGGAATAGGGTGTGTACGCAGAGACACAACCAGGTCTCCCACACCTTGAGAGGGGACCCTTCGGCAGACCCAATAGGGGGCTTGCCTCCACATCTCATCAAGGGGTGTAGTGGAGGGGCTGGGAGCTAAGTTTGCAGCGGCTGTCAGGAAAGTAGGAAGAGAGCCAGTCTGGTAGCAGTGAGCGTGGTTGCTAGGAGACGCAGATGCGCGCACCGCTAGTCAGACCCTGCACGTGGAGTAGCTATTAGCGGGTGAGAACGGTTACCAGTCAGTCAGTCAGAAAGTTGAGTACAGGGACTCCTGGTGACTAGGCACGCACAGGGAACAGGTCCCTAGAGTAGACGTCCATTTATTGATCTGCTAAACCTGCCGGTGAGGGGAACTACAAGTCCCTCACCAACCATCTAGAGTCCGAGCCTCTGCAGCAACGAGGGGGCCCATAAGAGGGATCGAATCTGGAGCCATCTCACTTGGTCCACGCTGCCGGCAAACGGGCCAAAAAGGGGAGAAAAGGCAGTAGTGACTTCCCTGGATGAACCCCACGGTACTTCAAGTCAGGGGTTATCCGAAACAAGAAGTGCCAGGAAGGCGAGTTAACGGTTACCCTTAGACCGGCCTAAAGGATATCTGGTTCCACCTGGTTTAATCTCAGCATCGCCCGGGTTCCTCACAAAACATCTGAAAGTGAGTAAACAAGTTGAAAGACCTTTTGGACTGAGACTGAGTTATTCTGGAACCTGTTGTTCCACACACCCTAGCCCCTTGGGCCAGCCTCAATCACGGGAGGCCACAACATCCGACTGCAAACTCCATCAGCCCCAGACGCTCATTAAATCTGCAGCAACGGTCACCCATATCCCTGACCGCAAACCGTGAGTGGCGTCATGACTCCAATATATATAAAACCAACATACCTATTGCCAGAAATAGCCAAGTGAAGACCCTGTGGCGTCCCTGAAGGTGGACTGACGTCCCTGGGGCGACTGCTGCAGGTGGGCTTCACACATACATTCCCCCTATATTAAAGTGGATATCTGGGACTGTTAATTTTTTCACAATGTGCCTAAGCACTAACAGGCAAGTTGTTAACTGTTCTCCGCCGGTACAGAGCACTCCTGCCAACAGTTAAGCGGCCAGCACTGACATCCTGTCAATAGAGTGGCGGCATCTTTTCCACTCTGTTCTTTTCAAATAAAAAAAAGTCCGTGGAGCCTCTGTTAGGAGTCTCAACACGGAAAATAGCCAGATATCCCTCCGGGAAGGACCCAGCCAAGGAGTGTCTCTTTTTAGGAGACCACCATAGTAAGTGGCCCTTTTAGTCAATATCTAACTCTTGACAAGTTTAAAGATATGACAAGGGAAATACCAAGGCCAGGTATCCATCCACAGACAGCTGTTTCGGGGTATTGCCCCTCATCAGTGTGGAGTAGGATTTTGGCCAGGTGGGAGCAATGGCTAGTAGACTAACAAGACAAAACAATCACTGATCTTAGGGAGACCAGCCAGACAAAACACTGCCGCCAGTCAGCAAAGGCACTCAACACAGTGAAATCCTAGGTGCATTGCAAAGGGCCACTTAATATCGTGGTTATGGTGGTTTCCTAAAAAGAGCCACTCCTTGGCTAGATCCTTCCTGGAGGGATATCTGGCTATTTTCCATGTCGAGACTTCTAACAGAGGCTGCATGGACTTTTTTCATTTGCATACTTCCCAGGGGGCAATACACCTAGGATTTCACTGTGTTGAACGCCTTTGCTTGCTGCCGGCATTGTTTTCTCTGGCTGGTCTCCCCGAGATCAGTGATTGTTTTGTCTTGTCACTCCATTCTATTGACAGGGAAGGATTGCAACCATCTCCACACTGCCTAACTGGGGGAAGCCTGCTGTCAAGCAGCATGATTCTGGCAGTCCAACCCTGTCGACAGAGCAGACCAGAAGAAGAAGAGTTGCTCTGTTGAGAGGTAGTAGTTGAATCACCGGCAGTGCAGAAGCAATCAGTGACCGCACTGTGCCAGTGTTGGGTACAAAAGGCAGGTAGTTGTTCGTTTTTTTTGGCACATAGCAAAAACAAAAGTACTGGACCACCCCTTTAAGCTAGTAATAAGTGGGTTACACTTTGTTGGACCCTTTGGCCACATTTTTGTTTCAGAGCCTGGGTCAATCAGCAGATGCTCCAGATGTCCATTTATACTAAAATATAATTACTTTAGTCAGATATTGTGACTTTTTTTTTAATATTCTGGTCTAGCAGCCCCGGAGCCTAGGGTTTGTGTTTGAAGAAGAAAGCATCTGCCAGCATCTACATTGGTATCAGAAGGGCCATATTTGTTTAGTGCTACACTGGTATACTATGGTAATACATTTTTTGTATTTAATACGACATCAAAAGTATAGCATGTTGACCAAATTGATAGTATATAGTCCCAAACAGTGGCCTACCGCACAGCCGCTATGGAACCCATGAGTTGGAGGGCCTGATTCCAGAGCCACCACACTTCTGAGCTGTGACGTATCGGTGCAGGGGGCATGATGATGTCACTATATCTTACCCACTGTGCTGCAATTTGCAGCACATCAGAATGATCACTGCAGAGACTGAAGCAGCGGGGAACAAGGAGTGGTGAGTATTTGCCTTTTTTTCTTCAATCATAGAGAACATTGTAGGGGTAATCATACTGTTTGGGTGGGGGTTTAGGTGCATTAAACTACTTTCTGGGCAATGTGGGGTCATTATACTATATGGAGGACTATGGGGGTGCATTTTACTATATAGAAAGCTTTGGGGGCATTATACTATATAGAGCACTATGTGGGCTGTATTATTCTATACGGAAGGCAATGTGGTATTCATTATAATACTGTATATGGAAGGAAATGTGGGGCTATTATACTATATGGAGAACTAGGTGGGTTACATTATATTATATGGACAGCGATATGGGGCACATTATACTGTACTGTATGGAGGACTATGTGGTGTGCATTATAGGATATGGATGGCAATGTAGGAGCATTATACTATATGTAAGAAAATGTGGGGCCATTGTACTATATGGAGGACTAGGTGTGGTACGTTATTGTGACGCCCTGGACTAGTCAGGTAGTCACAGACATAACAACACACACACCCCCTCCCCTGGTTAAGCAACAACAGCCAAACAAAAATCCTTGTTGCCTCCCTCCAGGGTCTGATGTCCACACCAGGTGGGGCGGAACCAGGTGGTTGGCCCCACCCACCGAGGAGTTCACAGGCCTGGAGGCGGGAAAAGCAGTCAGTGTAGTTTGGAGTTGAAAGTGACAGCAGAGAAACTGCTAGTGTCGCGGGAGGCGGGGCGCTGCGCTCGCTAACGCTCGGGTCCGGCGCTGCTGCTGCTCGGTGGCTCAAGCGGTGGGCCGGATCCGGGGACTTGAGCGGCGCTCCTCGCCCATGAATGAAAAGGGGGGTGGTTTGTTTGCGGATTTAGTCAGTGACGCCACCCACGGGTTGTGGTGAAGGTGGGCACCACCGCTGCTGGTGACGGGGAGCGATGGTAGGGAGCAGCTGGGATGTTGTTTTCCCCCTCCGTGGGTAGGGGTTGGTGGTCCCGGGGCCTGGTGGTGTGACGGGGAGTCAGGGTCGGTGAGGTGCAGGGTTGCAGGGACAGCGCGGCGCGGTGCCGGATGGCACGGGTGTACTCACTAAGCAAAAGAGGCACAAAGTCTCTGGTAAACCAAACGACTGGATGGACGGGTCCCGCAGCCGGCTGCAGTGTCTCTCCCCAAACAGGTGATGGCGGCTGTCTTTCCCTGCACCTTTGTGTACTGTCTTGACTACGATGGGTTCCCAACGGTAGTCCGCTCCCCAGTGTATGGATGCCGGAGGAGCCCGTTTTGCCCGCAGGCGCTGGCCCTTGGATCTCTAGCCTGTGGCGGTGGCTGTATACCCTTACGGTACGGACGGTTGCCTTCTGACGGGACTTGGGTAGTTAGGAAACCACTGGGGTTCCTGACACACTTGGATTTGACTGTTAGCGGCGGCTCCAAGCCTAGTCGGGGTCCGATGGCCCTACCTGGGTGTGCTAGCTTCACTTCGCTCCCCAGTCGGTACCAGCGGGCCACCACCCGACCCCGGTCCTACGGTTTTGCGTTGATCCACCACTCCTGCAGACGGCCACCTCCATCTGCCAACCTTGCTGTCAGTGCCTGGGCCACAAACCCAGACACTCTCCACTTTACTCCTCTCACTTCAACCTCCAAGACTCAACTCTTCACTCCTCCACTCCTAAACTGAACTGACTCTTTTTCCCGCCTCCAGGCCTGTGAACTCGTCGGTGGGTGGGGCCAACTGCCTGGCTCCGCCCCACCTGGTGTGGACATCAGACCCTGGAGGGAGGCAACAAGGGTTTTATGTCTGGCTAATGTAACTGTCTGGGGGTGGGGGTGTGTGTGTGTTACCTGTGACGACCTGGCTAGTCCAGGGCGCCACACTAGTGTCTGGGTAGGAGCCCAGGCACTGTCAGCAAGGTCGGCAGACGGTGGTGGCCGTCTGCAGGAGGTGGTGCAAGTCAGCAAAACCGCAGGACCGGGGACGGGCGGTGGCCCGCCGGTACCGAGCCGGGGAGCAGAGTTGTACCAAGCACAAAGGCAGGGCCACCAGACCCCGACCAGGCTAGGAGCCGCCGACAACGGTCGAATCAGATAGTGACCGGAACTCCCGGGGGTTCCCTAACACCCAAGACCCGACAGAAGGCAACCGTCCACACCGTGAGGATAGAAAGCCACCGCCATAGGCTAGAGATCCAAGGGCCAACGCCTGCGGGCAAAACGGGCTCCTTCGGTACATATACGTCGGGGAGCGGACTACCGTTGGGAAACCATTGGAGTCAATACACTCTACAAAGGTGCAGGGAAAGACAGCCACCATCAGCCGTCCGGGGAGAGCAGAGACACTGCAGCCGGCTGCGGGATCCGTCCATCCAGCCGTTTGGTTTACCAGAGACTCTGTGCATCTGTGTCTGAGTGAGTACACCAGTGCCATCCGGCACCGCGCTGCGCTGCCCCTGCAACCCTGCACCCTGACCTACCTGCCTCCCTGTACCCACCATCCGGGCCCCGGGATCACCAACCCCCCTACCCACGGAGGGGGAACCAACATCCTAGCTGCTCCCTATCATCGCTCCCGGGATCCCCGTCATCAGCAGCGGTGGTGCCCATTATCACCACGAACCGTGGGTGGCGACACGAACTATCTCCCTAAACAAACCACCCCCTTTTCACTCGTGGGCGAGGAGCACTGCTCAAGTCCCAGGGTCCGGCCCACCACACGAGCCCCTGAGCAGCAGCAGCAGCAGCAGCCCCGGACCCGAGCGTAGCGAGCGCGGCCCCTCCGCCCGCGACATTATATTATAACTAAGGACAGCAATATGGGGCACATTATACTGAATGGAGGACTATGTGTGGCGCATCATACTATATGCTCATCTTACTGTTTAGGACTGTGTGGGGGTCACAGATGGGGCACCATACTATGTTGGCGACACCATACTTTACCAGGGAGGTACAGTAGGGTCATCATCACACTGTACGCCTGGAGGGTACTATGGAGGAATTCACAATTGGCCGTATCATACTGTATGTTAAGGGGGGCACTTTTTTTTTATCATACTTCATGAGGGCAATGAAAGGGCAATATAGTGGCTTCAAAAGGAGGAACATTACTTTGTAAGGGCTGTAAATTGTGAGATATGCTTTTCTTTGACCCCACAAAGTATCCTTTTTTTTTTCTTTGGGGGTTCCCAATTAGAACTTCTGCTATGGGGCCCCATGATTTCGATGTATGCCTCTGGTCCCGGAATTCAGGTTCAAATATAAAAAAGGTATATTTTTAAATCAATGCATAGAAAAGAACTCAATACATTCAGTGGTGATCAGAGGCCGCGATCCATGAATCATCCACATTAGGTCATCGTGACATCATAACAGTTTGGTTGCCTTTTACTATATGAGTGACTTTTCTTTCACTTCCCAAAAATGTATATAAATAAACTTTGCTTCCTAGTGTGAAGCCCCACAGGTGTAGTGTCGGTGCATTACCTTCAGGGACTCCACTCGGCTGGATCTCGTCACAGGTAGGGAATCTTCTTGTCGTGACGCCACTCTCAGTATTGCGGCCAGTAGGGACCGCCACTGCAGGTTGAGGGTCGCCTGGGGCTGATGGTATGTGCAGTTAGTTGGAATAGCCTCCTGAGAGTGAGGCAAGCCCCAGGGCCCGATGTAGGTGCGTAGTACCACAAGGCGCAGAATAACTCCACCCAGGCAGAATGTCTTTCAGGGTTTTTACTCACTTCAGGTGGCAGGGTGAGTAACCCGGGCGTAGCTGGGATGAACCAGGCGGGAACCAGGTGTCCTTCAGGCTGACTTGTGAGGGTGACTACTAACTCGCCTTCCTTAGCCCTTTTTGGTTTGGGGTGACCCCGACTTTTAGTCCCTATGGGGGTCACCCAGGGAAGTTGCTGAAGCCTCACTCCCCTTCGTTTGCCGTGTGCTTGTTGCCTGGGCCAGATCACTCCAGCTTCTTGCCTCCTGTGAGCTATGGGCCCTAACTGTGGCTACGTGGCTGCGGCTTTTGTGGTGTTGTGGCGTGGGCTTTGAGAGCCCCACACCGGCAGGTTTAGCAAAAGAAAGCTGGATCTATCTCCGCTTCGGGATCTGCCGCCCGTTTGGGCCTGGTACTCTCTAGCAGTCTCCTTACTTCCCACTCCGTGCCCTTTCTTTAGCTGAAGATGGATTTCGGGTAGCACTCCTAGTTGACCGTTCTCCCCCGTCAGTAGCCACTGCGCGGGCGCTGTTAGACAGCAACAGCCCCACAGGTCTGCTCCTCACTGAGCCCTATGGAGTTCTGCCCTAACTGACTCACTGCCCCTCCTCTCCTGTTCTTGCCTACGCCACCTAGCAACCAGACTCTCTTACCACACCCCTTGAGAGGAGATGGAGGCCATGCTCCTGCTTCACCCCCTCCTGGGATCCCCAGGGGTCCTCTCATGGGTACATGTGTGAGACCTGATCACTATGCGCCTGTGTTCCACACCCCGGTCAGCCTTCTGGATTACCTGTATTGTACTGTCCCCAGCATGGGTGCAGTACTCAGTGGTGCCTGACCAGGTCAGGGGCGCCACATTCCCCCTTAGTTATCACCAGCACGTCCTCGGGCTGCAAGACAACATTTTAAAATGCATAAAACATTAAAACATGTAAAACATTTTAAAAGCACCAGGTACCATACATCACCACCCTCCACCCACAAGTCCGTTAACCCACCCAAACCCTTTCAGGAGGCAGGTCACCGGTCCTTTTGGTAACCAGATCTGGGCCATCTACTTCCCCAGACCTTTCCTCCAATCTGCCTCTCCCGTTGGCCGCGCCTTCAGCCACTTCTGGCAGGATGTAGAGGCGGCTTTCATGGGCTGGTGGTTTCAGGGTATACCTGGCCTGGTGGAGCCGCGCCTTCAGCCTCTTCTGGCAGGATGTAGAGGCGGCCTCCACAGTTGGTGCTGACCAGGTACCCTCTTTGTGGTGGAGAGCCAGGCCCCATAAACAGGCATGCTCTCTGGTCGCAGGCGAGCCAAGGCCCTATATACGGACGGGCTCCTCCTGGTTGCAGACGAGCCAAGCCCCTAAACAGGCTGACTCTGGTGGTGGTGGTGCCCTCTGGTGTAACTATTTACACTGCGAGAGTTTGTGGCTATAGCCAGTTCATAGCCTTAAGGTTTATGGTTTTCTCACACAAGTTTATGTGGGCACATACTTAAACGTAAACGTTGCAAAACTTCCAACTTTTCAAAACTTTAACTTGCTGTATGCTTTACTTTATGCAGATTCCTCTACTCTTCCATACCAGGGCTTGGGCCTGTAGGGCTGCGGCACCTGCTGGTTTCTTGATCTCTTTCTTCGTCTGTGGGTTCGTTGTATTTTCTTTCTTCTTCAGTGTCTCTGTCTTCATCTTCTGTTGTGACTGCAGGGCTTCTGCAAGGACTTCTAGAACATGGTGCAACATCCAGGGCATACCATCCTCTTTCTCCTTGATGCATGGTAAATTGTACGGAGTCTCCTGTACGCAGGTTCCTTCCAGGATGTCCTCTGGGCAAATTAGCTCTAACGTCTCTCCTATTGACAAAAATGCCTTCTTTCATACCCGGTGCCACAATAAAGCCGTATCCGCTTTTCAAGTTAAAGTCTTCCACAACTCCTCTACAAAGGGGTCCTCTGACCTGTGCTTGGGCTCTTCTCAGGAACCTTTTTTCTTGTAGGTCTCTGGCCGTGACTTCCCTCTGCTCTGGGGATGGCAGTGCAGGGGACAGCGTTGTTCTGTTGCGACGCCTTGTCTTGCGGCCTGAACTCTGCGTGGTACAGCTTGCAAGCTCCCAGGTGAGACTTTTAGGCAGATCTTCGTCAGCGGACGGTGTCAGGTCTTCCTCATCCCAACGGGAATAGGGCAACATCTCCGGCTCTGAGTATGGATCCACTGCTGGTGGCTCCAGAGTCAGCTCCTCAGCTTCCTGGCCTCCTCTCCCCCTTAGTTCTTCGCTGCACTCTGGTTGTGGCAGCGCTGGGGATGAGTGTTCCTCAGCTGGCCCAGGCGGTGGACTCTTCGGCGTGGTCGCTGCAGGGGTTGCCTTAGGGGTGTGCGGAGGGAGCATGTATCTGTCCACCATCTCCTGTGGGAACTTGGCCTCCAGGTCAGCCTTCAGCTGCCAGTATGCGGAGTCTTCACCTATCAGGGATTTCCTAGTAGGGACTTCCTCAGACCGGGGAGCGGTATCTGCTCTGGCCTTGCAGGCCGGGGAAAATGATGAGGTAGTCTTTTCTTGGCGGGCCGCGCCTGTCATGGCGGCGGCCTGGTCTTGGCGGGCCGGGCAGGGCATCGCTGCGGCGGCCTGGTCTTGGCGGGCCGCGCCTGGCATGGCGGCGGCCTGGATCAGCGTCGCTGTTGCAGAGGGCTCTGTGCAGGCTGAGCTGGGCGTCGCTGCTGTGATCGGGGCTTGACGGGCCGCACCTGGCGGGGCTGCGGCCTGGTTCAGCATCTCACTTGCGGCGCGGACGAGCGTCGCTGCTGCGGTGGGGTCTTGGCGGACTGGGCTCAGCAGGGTGGCAGCCTGGGTCAGCGTCACACCTGCGGCACGGATCAGTATCGCAGTGGTAGTCGGACCTTTGCGGGCCAGGCGGGGCATGGCTGCGGCGGCCTGGATTTGGCGGGCCGCATCTAGCGTGGCTGCGGCCTGGTTCGGTGGCGCCGCGCCGGGCGCCTCTTCTGGGACCGCGGGCGTGGCAGCAGGGGTCGGGGCACTTGCGCTGGCCGGGGCATCTCTGGACTCACCCATCGGTGGCACCATCGGGGTCTGAGTCGTCGCCGCTCGGTCTGGCATGCGTCGCGCGGCTCCCTCCTCGTAGGTCCGAACCGCCGCCGCCATCTCCAGAAGCTCCGTGCGTTCTTCTCTGAGCCGTCGCACAATCCTGGCCTCCAGCTGGTCGCAGAAGATAGCAAGCTCCCGGCACCACCAGGCAGCAGAGCCTGGCTCTGGGTATCCGTGTCTGGACTCCATTTCTTCTAGCACGCTACTGGCTTCTTCTCTGCTCCGCCGTCTCTGGACGCTTCCGCTCTCTTCACAAGCGAGGTCAGAACTCTGCAGGGGATCTCTGGGTAGCCACACCTCTTCGTGGGCGGTAACTTCTTCCAGCGCGGGCTGCTGTTGTTTTTTTTCGGCGCGCTTTTCATGGTGGCAATATGGCGGCGCTTCCAATTTTTCAAGCGGACCGCCCAGGCACATGGTCACCTGTCTGAACAGGTCTAGTCCTTATCCTGTTCGTGACGCCAGATGTGAAGCCCCACAGGTGTAGTGTCGGTGCATTACCTTCAGGGACTCCACTCGGCTGGATCTCGTCACAGGTAGGGAATCTTCTTCTTGTCGTGACGCCACTCTCAGTATTGCGGCCAGTAGGGACCGCCACTGCAGGTTGAGGGTCGCCTGGGGCTGATGGTATGTGCAGTTAGTTGGAATAGCCTCCTGAGAGTGAGGCAAGCCCCAGGGCCCGATGTAGGTGCGTAGTACCACAAGGCGCAGAATAACTCCACCCAGGCAGAATGTCTTTCAGGGTTTTTACTCACTTCAGGTGGCAGGGTGAGTAACCCGGGCGTAGCTGGGATGAACCAGGCGGGAACCAGGTGTCCTTCAGGCTGACTTGTGAGGGTGACTACTAACTCGCCTTCCTTAGCCCTTTTTGGTTTGGGGTGACCCCGACTTTTAGTCCCTATGGGGGTCACCCAGGGAAGTTGCTGAAGCCTCACTCCCCTTCGTTTGCCGTGTGCTTGTTGCCTGGGCCAGATCACTCCAGCTTCTTGCCTCCTGTGAGCTATGGGCCCTAACTGTGGCTACGTGGCTGCGGCTTTTGTGGTGTTGTGGCGTGGGCTTTGAGAGCCCCACACCGGCAGGTTTAGCAAAAGAAAGCTGGATCTATCTCCGCTTCGGGATCTGCCGCCCGTTTGGGCCTGGTACTCTCTAGCAGTCTCCTTACTTCCCACTCCGTGCCCTTTTTTTAGCTGAAGATGGATTTCGGGTAGCACTCCTAGTTGACCGTTCTCCCCCGTCAGTAGCCACTGCGCGGGCGCTGTTAGACAGCAACAGCCCCACAGGTCTGCTCCTCACTGAGCCCTATGGAGTTCTGCCCTAACTGACTCACTGCCCCTCCTCTCCTGTTCTTGCCTACGCCACCTAGCAACCAGACTCTCTTACCACACCCCTTGAGAGGAGATGGAGGCCATGCTCCTGCTTCACCCCCTCCTGGGATCCCCAGGGGTCCTCTCATGGGTACATGTGTGAGACCTGATCACTATGCGCCTGTGTTCCACACCCCGGTCAGCCTTCTGGATTACCTGTATTGTACTGTCCCCAGCATGGGTGCAGTACTCAGTGGTGCCTGACCAGGTCAGGGGCGCCACACTAGCGTTACTAAATTTGTCTAGTGCAAGTGAGAAGTAGTGAGTTGTCACACACTGCTCAGCTGCATACCCCCAATGCCCCATGACGTTAGTTCACACCATGAGTGGTGTTACATAGAGGTTCCATGATGTCCAAGTTATGTCACAATGAATCCTACGGGCACAGCAGCTGCACCTGCAGGATCAAAAGAGGGGCTGAGTATGAACTCACAATTGGGCTCAAACTGCAGTGGCCGGGATCAGAAAATCCTATTACCCCAAATGTTTAACCCCTAATTCTGTGGTCAGTTCAAACACAGAATCTGAGGATTTTGGTAAATGGAAATGGTAGGGTATTCCCACAAAGTTAATTTTAAAGTTGATTGGAATAATAATAATTTCTACAATTGGATGTGTTTAAAAAAAATGTTCCTGTGCTGAGATAATCTTATATACGTGTCCCTGCTATGTACTGTGCAATGGCTGAGTTTGACCTTATAGTGACATGATCTAATCATACCACAGCTCCTGGGCTGGGGAGGAAGTAAAAGAATATACATATACTAGAAGGTGGCCCGATTCTACGCATCGGGTATTCTAGAATTTACGTATTGTGTAGTTCATGTATGATTTTTGTTATATAATATATATATATATATATATATATATATATATATATATATATATATATATAGATGTTGTTGTGTGTAGTTACCAAGTGTTTGTGTAGGGCGCTGTACATGTTCTGAGTGTCGCGGGGGGTGAGAGCGGTGTTGTATGTGTGTTGCGTGTGTTGCGTTGTTTGTGGAGCGCTGTGTGTCTGTAGCGTTGTGTGTGTGTGTGTGTTGTGCGGTTTGTGTGTGTGTGGTGTGTTTTGGGGGGAGGTATGTTTTGAGCAATGTGTGTGTTGTGCAGTATGTGCGTATATTTGTGTGTGCAGCGTTGTCTGTGTGTGTGGGTGTCTGTGTAGGGCGTTGTTTGTGATTCCTAGTGTGTGTGTGTTGTGCAGTGCGCGTGTGTGTGTGTGTTGGGGGGAGGTGTGCACCTCCCATCGTGCTCCATCCCCCATGCTGCGCACCCCCCATCGTGCTGCATCCCCCATGCTGCGCACTCCCAAACGTGCTCCATCCGCCATGCTGCGCACTCCCAAACGTGGTCCATCCGCCATGCTGCGCACTCCCAAACGTGCTCCATCCGCCATACTGCGCACTCCCCATCGTGCTGCATCCGCCATGCTGCGCACTCCTAAACGTGCTCCATCCGCCATGCTGCGCACTCCCCATCGTGCTCTATCCGCCATGCTGCACACTCCCAAACGTGCTCCATCCGCCATGCTGCGCACTCCCCATCGTGCTCTATCCGCCATGCTGCGCACTCCCAAACGTGCTCCATCCGCCATGCTGCGCACCCCCTATCATGCTCCATCCGCCATGCTGCGCACTCCCAAACGTGCTCCACCCGCCATGCTGCGCACTCCCAAACGTGCTCCATCCGCCATGCTGCGCACTCCCAAACGTGGTCCATCCGCCATGCTGCGCACTCCCAAACGTGGTCCATCCGCCATGCTGCGCACTCCCAAACGTGCTCCATCCGCCATGCTGCGCACTCCCAAACGTGCTCCATCCGCCATGCTGCGCACTCCCCATCGTGCTCCATCCGCCATACTGCGCACTCCCCATCGTGCACCATCCGGCATGCTGCGCACTCCCAAACGTGCTCCATCCGCCATGCTGCGCACTCCCAAACGTGCTCCATCCGCCATGCTGCGCACTCCCAAACGTGCTCCATCCGCCATGCTGCGCACTCCCAAACGTGCTCCATCCGCCATGCTGCGCACTCCCAAACGTGCTCCATCCGCCATGCTGGGCACTCCCAAACGTGCTCCATCCGCCATACTGCGCACTCCCAAACGTGCTCCATCCGCCATACTGCGCACTCCCCATCGTGCACCATCCGGCATGCTGCGCACTCCCAAACGTGCTCCATCCGTCATGCTGCGCACTGCCAAACGTGCTCCATCCGTCATGCTGCGCACTCCCAAACGTGCTCCATCCGCCATGCTGCGCACTCCCAAACGTGCTCCATCCGCCATGCTGCGCACCCCCCATCATGCTCCATCCGCTTGGGAGTGCGCAGCATGCCGGATGGTGCACGATGGGGAGTGCGCAGTATGGCGGATGGAGCACGTTTGGGAGTGCGCAGTATGGCGGATGGAGCACGTTTGGGAGTGCGCAGCATGGCGGATGGACCACGTTTGGGAGTGCGCAGCATGGCGGATGGACCACGTTTGGGAGTGCGCAGCATGGGGGATGCAGCACGATGGGGAGTGCGCAGTATGGCGGATGGAGCACGTTTGCTCAGCCTCTCTCCTTCCAGCCTCCCTCAGCATCAGCCTCCCCCTCCCAGCCTTCCCCAAGATCAGCCTCTCTGCTCCCAGCCTCCTCCAGCACGCCGTGCTCCTCTGCCGACACTCACCCACACCCGATCGCATCCACTCACCCACACAACCGATCGCATCCACTCACCCACACAACCGATCGCATCCACTCACCCACACAACCGATCGCATCCACTCACACACACAACCGATCGCATCCACTCACACACACACCCGATCGCATCCACTCACACACACCCGATCGCATCCACTCACACACACCCGATCGCATCCACTCACACACACCCGATCGCATCCACTCACACACACCCGATCGCATCCACTCACACACACCCGATCGCATCCACTCACACACACCCGATCGCATCCACTCACACACACAGACACTGACGATATTGCACATACGCGCTGATACTCACAACTTCCGGGGATATCACATGCTTCTGGCCATGTGATCCTCCGTCAGGTCCTGGAAGCTCACAGCACAATATCGCCGCCGAGAAGCAAGCGATATCCCAGGATGTTGTGAGTATTTGGATGCGATGTGATGTGTGTGTGTGAGTGAGTGTGATCTGATTTGTGTGTGTGTGTGCTGTTATGTTATGTATGTTCCGCAGCTGCAGGACCTTGATGTGTGGATGCGATGTGATGTGTGTGAGGTGTGTATGAGAGTGAGTGTGAGCCGGTGTACACTGGTAACTATGATACACATCGGGTAACTAAGGGACCTTAGTTACCCGATGTGTATAATGGTTACCAGCTTTCACGGCCTCCGTTAAGATCCCAGCATCGCAAGGTTATGTCTGGCGCTGCCGGGATCCTGACGGAGCCGGTGTAGAAGCAAGCGATATCCCAGCATGTTGTGATGTGTGGATGTGATGTGTGGATGTGATGTGTGGATGTGATGTGTGGATGTGATGTGTGGATGTGATGTGTGGATGTGATGTGATGTGTGAGGTGTGTGTGAGAGTGAGTGTGATCTGATGTGTGTGTACTCACCTGGGAATCGGAGCCCCGTGTCAGTTGGGCCACAGCGAGCGTGCATTGCGTGAGGGGGGCGGGGCCTGCAGAGAGCCGGGGCGAGAGGCCAATCCGTGTGGGGGGGCGGGGCCATGGCGAGCCCAGCGGCCAATCAGCTTTGTGTCCCCGTAAGGACACAATTTCGGAGCATGACAGACAGACAGACAGACAGACAGACAGACAGACAGAATAAGGCAATTATATATATAGATTACAGCATTGGATCATATCTGATTCTTTTTGTGAGGTAAAACATTTCCCTGCCTGTTTTTAAATGATGTTTTGTCTCAAAGAAATAATTATTTGTGATTCCATGCTATAATGTCTTTATACTATTGTGTCCTCCCTACCCAGGAGCTGTAGTATGATCAGACCATGTATCTGTACTGTCAGACACGGCCATTACACAGTACATACAGTCATATGAAAAAGTTTGGGCACCCCTATTAATGTTAACCTTTGGGTTTTTGCAACAGCTATTTCAGTTTCATATATCTAATAACTGATGGACTCAGTAATATTTCTGGATTGAAATGAGGTTTATTGTACTAACAGAAAATGTGCAATCCGCATTTAAACAAAATTTGACCGGAGCAAAAGTATGGGCACCTCAACATAAAAGTGACATTAATATTTTGTAGATCCTCCTTTTGCAAAAATAACAGCCTCTAGTCGCTTCCTGTAGCTTTTTAACCCCCTTCAGCCCCAGGGCACTTTCCGTTTTTGAGTTTTGGTTTTTTTGCTCCCCTTCTTCCGAGAGCCGTAACTTTTTTATTTTTCCGTCAATCTTGCCATATAAGGGCTTGTTTTTTGCAGGACAAGTTGTACTTTTAAATAAAATCATAAGTTTTACCATATGGTGTACTGGAAAACAGCAAAAAAATTCCAAGTATGGAAAAACTGCAAAAAAAGTGTGATGGTACAATAGTTTTTGGGATGTTTTATTCACGGAGTTCACTATATGGTAAAACTGATGTGTGGGTATGATGCCTGAGGTCGGTCCAAGTTTGTAGACACCAAACATGTATAGGTTTACTTGTATCTAAGGGGTTAAAAAAAATTCACAAGCTTGTCCAATAAAAGTGGCGCACGTTTTGCGCCATTTTCCGAAAACCGTAGAGTTCTAATTTTTTGGGATCTATGGCTCAGTGACAGCTTATTTTTTGCGTCTCAAGCTGTCGTTTCTAATGGTACCATTTTTGCGCAGATGCTACGTTTTGATCGCCTGTTATTGCATTTTGCGTAAAACTTGCGGCGACCAAAAAACGTAATTTTGGCATTTGGAATTTTTTTGCCACTACGCCGTTTACCAATCAAATTAATTGATTTTATAGTTTGATAGATCGGGCATTTCTGAACGCGGCGATACCAAATATGTGTATATTTATTTATTTTTTAACCCTTTAATTTTCAATAAGGGGGGAAAGGGGGGTGATTTGAACTTTTAGGTTTTTTTTTTTATTTTTTAAAACTTGTTTTTAATTTTTTTTTTTAATTTTACTAGTCCCCCTAGGAGGCTATAGCGATCAGCAATCCGATCGCTATTATCTATCTGCTGATCACAGCTATACAGCTGTAAACAGCAGATTCAGTCACTTCCTGTTTCTCTCTGCTCCCGGCCGAGGGAAAACGAAAGTGAAACTTCATAGCTGCAGACGTCATCACATGACCCTGTGCTACAATGGCAACCACCGAAAGTCACGTCATCATGCACGTGACTTCCGTGGGGGGCGGCGGTAAGTAAAAATCATGGCCGCGCGCATATAGATCTCGCTGCCAGACTTTGGCAGTGAGATTTAAGAGGTTAAATGTTGTTGGAAGCGATTCCACTCGCAACATGCAGGCACGCATGTCAGCTGTTGAAAACAGCTGATATGTGTGCCGACCACCGCCGCCTGCCCGCGGCAGGGGGCGGGGCTTAACGGGACACGCTCCATGACGAATATATCCGTCCATGGTCGTGAAGGGGTTAATGAGTTCCTGGATCCTGGATGAAGGTATATTTGACCATTCCTGTTTACAAAACAATTCCAGTTCAGTTAAGTTTGATGGTCGCCGAGCATGGACAGCACGCTTCAAATCATCCACAGATTTTCAATGATATTTAGGTCTGGGGACTGGGATGGCCATTCCAGAACATTGTAATTGTTCATCTGCATGAATGCCTGAGTAGATTTGGAACGGTGTTTTGGATCATTGTCTTGCTGAAATATCCATCCCCTGCGTAACTTCAACTTCGTCACTGATTCTTGCACATTATTGTCAAGAATCTGCTGATACTGAGTTGAATCCATGCGACCCTCAACTTTAACAAGATTCCCGGTGCCGGCATTGGCCTCACAGCCCCAAAGCATGATGGAACCTCCACAAAATTTTACTGTGGGTAGCACGTGCTTTTTTTGGAATGCCGTGGTTTTTTGCCTCCATGCATAACGCCTTTTTGTATGACCAAACAACTCAATCTTTGTTTCATCAGTCCACAGGACCTTCTTCCAAAATGTAACTGGCTTGTCCAAATGGGCTTTTACATACCGAAGGCGACTCTGTTTGTGGCGTGCTTGCAGAAACGGCTTCTTTCGCATCACTCTCCCATACAGCTTCTCCTTGTGCAACGTGCGCTGTATTGTTGACCGATGCACAGTGACACCATTTGCAGCAAGATGAAGCTGCAGGTCTTTGGAGGTGGTCTGTGGATTGTCCTTGACTGTTCTCACCATTCTTCTCTGCCTTTCTGATATTTTTCTTGCCCTGCCACTTCTGGGCTTAACAAGAACTGTACCTGTGTTCTTCCATTTCCTTACTATGATCCTCACAGTGGAAACTGACAGTTTAAATCTCTGAGACAACTTTTTGTATCCTTCCCATGAACAACTATGTTGAATAATCTTTGTTTTCAGACCTTTTTAGAGTTGTTTTGAGGAGCCCATGATGCCACTCTTCATAGGAGATTCAAATAGGAGAACAGCTCACAAGTGGCCACCTTAAATACCTTTTCTCATGATTGGATACACCTGCCTATGAAGTTCAAAGCTCAATGAGGTTACAAAACCAATTTAGTGCTTTAGTAAGTGAGTAAAAAGTAGTTAGGAGTGTTCAAATCAAGAAATTGATAAGGGTGCCCATACTTTTGCACCGGTCAAATTTTGTTTAAATGCGGATTGCACATTTTCTGTTAGTACAATAAACCTCATTTCAATCCAGAAATATTACTCAGTCCATCAGTTATTAGATATATGAAACTGAAATAGCTGTTGCAAAAATCCAAATTGTTATAAAGAAAAAAGGTTAACATTAATAGGGGTGCCCACACTTTTTCATATGACTGTAGCAGGGACACATATATAAGATTATCTCAGCACAGGAACATTTTTTAAACATCCAATAGTGTATCTTATTATTATTCCAAAAATCTATTAATTAAAATGAACTTTGTCTGTGAGACAACTCCTTTAAGTTTGACCATCGGTGCCCTTTTAGTAATTTGTAATCTTGGCAATTTAGTGCGAAACAAAGTCCCAGAGTTTGCTCTTGATATAAGTATATTAACCAGTGATCTTGCCATAATATTAATTCAGATAAAATATATATATTTGGAATACTAAATATTGCAGCACATTATGTAAGTCCCCTAATAATACTTTAAAAAAAATCAAATAAAGTTAAATAAACATAATAATAATAATAATAATAATAAAATGTTTCTCCGAAATGTTTAAACTTAATTTTTTGTTTTTAACTATTTATACTGCATAATAAACTGTGTAAGAAACAAACGAACAACAACAGCAACAGAAAAAAATGATGGCTCTGGGAATGTGGCATTAAAAACCAAAACGACATAACTTGATCCTGAAAGCTCAAAAATAGGCCAGATATCAAGTGGTTAGCACAGAATGTTTTTGACTCTTGGCTGTTCTCATTGAAGACATTTGATTCACCAATTCGTTACTCAGTGGTGATGATCACCATCAAATAGGGAAAGGTGATGCTGTCATTTACTGCAGTTGTACAGAGTGATGATTATATGCTTTCTATAGCTCAGTTTATCAGATTTCTCCATCAGTTTTAAAAAATCAAACAAAGACATAAATTTCAATCTAATATATAAAGCTGAGTGCATGCATGTATGTATGTGTGTATGTATGTATGTCTGCTAAAGGAATCCGCACCGTCGCATTTACAATCACGAAATTTTGCACAGACGCTCCATGTGACTCAGGGGAACGTCATAGACTGTGTTTTGACAGGAAAATGTAACCCCGTGCTTTACATTTACACTCCAAAACACCGGTCTCCATTAAAGTCAATGGAGATAGGAGCTACAGCTTATTAATAGGAGCTGTGAGTGGTTGCTATAGGAACAAAATAAATTGTTAGTATAAGAAGCCTATGTGTGAGGTAATAAGATATCAGTGGGGAGACGGATAGAGATAGAGAGACAGACAGACAGACAGACATAAGCACAGACAGAGAAAGAGGCAAACAGGGAAAGAGACAGTCAAAGAGACAGACAGAGGAACGCAGACAGGGAAAGAGATAGACAGAGGGGGAAAAGAGACAGAGGGGGAAAAGAGACAGAGGGGGAAAAAAAGACAGAGGGGGGAAAAAAGAGAGAGGGGGAAAAAAAGACAGAAGGGGAAAAAAAGATAGAGGGGGAAAAAAGACAGAGGGGGGGAAAAAGTCAGAGGGGGGAAAAAAAGACAGAGGGGGAAAAGAGACAGACAGACACAGAGATAGAGAAACAGACAGACTGATACAGAGACAGAGAGATAGACACAAACAGACAGACATACAGACATGGATAGAGCCTGACACACAGACAGACAGGGAAATAGACACACACAGAGACAGACATACAGACAGAAAGAGATAGACAGACAGACACAGAAAGACAGACTGGGAGAGAGACAATGAGACAGTTACTATCCCGGGCAACGCCCGGGTATTACAGCTAGTACATGTATAAAACTGATAATGTGCTGCCCCCGTGCCAGCAGCCGAGCTGCTCGAATCCGGGTGCTCAGTGGCTTGAGGGTCTCTGGACCCGGCAGTCGTGCGGCCACTCAAATGAAGGGGGGTTATTTACAAGTGATTTTATAAAGTTCGTGACGTCACCCATGGTATGTGGTAATTAGGAGTACCACCGCTGCAGTTGAAAGTACCCGGGGATGATGGAGTTGGGGCAGCCAGATGTTATGACCCTCCACGGGTAGGTGGGATACCCCGGGGCTCGGTGATGCTAGGGGAGTGCCGTTGGATGCAAGGTGGGTCACTGTAGTATACACTCAGTCCATTAAGCTGACACAGACAACTGGTCAAACAAGTCTCTGGACACCGCTGCCACTGAGGGGAGCTTAGTTCGGGTTCCGTCCCTAATCGTGCTGCCTGGCAATCCGTGACCTGCCTCAGTTTACTTCTTTGATGGTCCCGGTAGTATGAAACTTGCCGGTTGCTGCTCCCCACTATTGCTAAGTGTGGGAGCTAGTGTAAGAGAGTGAACTATGACAATACAGGGCGAGCATTAGGACCCTGCAGAGTCTGCCTGTCTGTCTGAGCGATAAACAGGAAGTAGTTGTGGAGATCCAGGAAATGTGAGGAGGGAGTTTGGTGTCCATGGCAACGGGTTTTGAAAACGTAGTAGGTGAAGCAATATGGGCCTTAAAATAAGTTGGTTGTAAGCCCCGGTTGGTGACCAAGAGACTTGTTGGTGAACAGAGCCAGTGACAGCATCTGAGGAGAGTGAAGGGAAACAGAAATTGCGAAGACAATACCACATCACTGTGTGATAAGCGATCCAGTTGTGCGGACCTGGGTCCAACTGAAAGAGCATCTGAGGAGAAGCTGAGGAGATGTTTCCCTCCCTGACAGAGCAAGTGATTGATGTCCAGTAAGGCCGTGAGTGACTGCGATAAGAGAGACGGCGTCCGGTGTCATCCCCATTGAAAGGATTCTGACAAGCCCTGGAAAGGAGTGATCCCCAGACTGCATCCTGAGGCTACAGAATTAAAGTGCTTGACAGGTGACTCTGGCATTGGCTGATAGCTTCCAAACTTTGTTTTTTTTCTTTTGCAATAAGTACTTATTTTTGGCGCCAAAGTTTTATTTTTATTTTTATTTTTCTGGACTTGCTGCAGCCCACGCGGAAACACACCGGTCAAAAGTTACATTGGAGTTTAATGGTACCATAGGTTGTGAGATACCCGGGTATCCCTGTGATAAGTGTATAGTCATCATTAATTTAGTGTATTGTATTATTATCTGTGATAAGTTATACTCAGTGCGCCATCTCAGAGGTTTCATCAGACCACCCTCACCTAATTTACATCGTCTTTCCAGTTTGATAAGTTTAACGTGTAGGTAAATTTGTTCCGGGCCCCAAATGTGATTTACATATACTGGGATCTCTGAGATCGGTGCATTGATTTTCGGCTAGCGCTTAGTGTGTGAAATTATTAATGGTAATGTTTTTAAGGGGATTTTGAGTTTATTATATTCTACATTTCACCGTAATTTGATCCCCATTTCAGTAAAATACTGTTGTTCATTTCTGCCTCAGTCTCGGTCTGTGACTCACTGGATCTTAATAGGACCTCTGGTCATTACACTAGCTCTCAGGGTTCATGCTTGGGATTTTCTGGACCATTTGAGTGGAAAGTTCTTTCCCCATTTTTGCGCTAGTACCCAGATTTTGGAGCAGGTGGGAACGGCTCTTGAAGACTCTCTTCTCCTCGAGTAAATTATTGGGTTGCCTAAAGCTACTCCCTGACTTAGGGTCCACGTACCCCGTCGTGCCCTGGTCCCAGCCCAGTGATGGTGCAAGGCCGCCGGCTGTCCTCCTCGACAGATCCGTGCCCCTTGTCACGATCCCCTGCGACCGGGGGTTCAGCTCCTCTAGGCCCAGACCACCGTCTGCTACCTAGACTATTTTCCAGGAGCCCTGCTCCTGACCTCCTCTCACTTCCCCTTCTCAGACTCGATTCTCCTACAACTGACACCCCTGACTTCCCCTCTCCAACCCCTGAGGTGGGTGACTCTATTCCACTCAAGCCGTCCACTGGTGTGTTTGGTGGGTGTGGTGCAGGGTGTATCTAGGGTTTGATTAGCTGATGTAGGCAACACAATATAGTTAGGGACCCAAAACAAAGAAGGAGGTGGATACTGCACGGGAGGGCAGATTGTACAATACCCTGTGACGACCTGATAGTCCAGGGGCGTCACAATAACATTTGCAATAGTCAGATCATTTACTTGCACAAACCATCCAACCATTTTATTACAGCAAAAGGACCTGTATGAAAAATACCAGTGGCACGATCAACCGGAAAAATTGTGCACAAATATCAACATTCATCCATCTACATTAAGACAAAACATAAGGTTCAGATGGGCAATTTCCAGAATTGGTGAACTCAAGAACAAGGAGGCAACATCTAAAAACTGAACTGCAGGAAAAAATAAAAAAAATCATATTTTCATATTTTGGGGGAATTGTTAAAAATATCAGCAGGTATATCATAGCTTGTTTTGTAAAAAAATGTATTAGCAGAAATCTGGTAAAAAGACAAGAAACCTCACAAAGAGAATGGTCAAGACACTGTGTATTGGGGAAAAGTGGATGACATCAACACTTCTACATACTTCATAGTCACACATTTCAGTGCTGTATTTTGATTGTGGGTTTTTGACACTGTTTATAGGGGGAGCATTGGATGACTGTCTGTAGAGAGGGCACTATATAGCACTGTTTCTAGAGTGAACAGTAGAGGACTGTCTGTAGAGGGGGCACTCCCTGACACTGTTTATAGGGGGAGCAGTGGATGACTATAGTGGAGACACTATGTAGCACTGTTTATAGGAGGAGCAGTGGGTGACTGTAGTGGCCATCATCTGCTACTGTTTATAGGGGGAGTAGTGGATGACAATTTCTAGTGGAGGCACGATGTAGCACTGTTTATTGGGAGAGCAATGGCTGACTGTTTATAGTGGGCACCCTGACACTGTTTATAGGGGGAGCCGTAATGACTGTCTGTAGAGTGGGCACTTCACTAATACTGTTTATAGAGGGAGCTGTGGATGACAATTTATAGTGGGCACCATCTAACACTGTTCATAGGGAAAGCTGTGGTGGCCACCATCTGGCACTGTTTATTAGGAGAGCAGTAGATGATGGTGTGTCGCCCTGGCGCAGACCGGGATCCTTGGATCCGGGGTGGTTGTGGCTCGAGGGGTCCGGACCCGGACTCGGCACTCGCTCCGATCCTTGAAAGGGGATTATTTACAGGGGAGAAGTTTGTGACACCACCAGCGGGTTGCGGTAATGGGAGTACCGCCGCTGCTGGAAGGAGTACCGGGGCAGATGGTGGGGAGCAGCAAGGTGTCAGTCCCTCTGCAGGTAGGGGAGGCCCCGGCCTCTGGGGTTTTTGGTGAGATGATTGGGAGCACAGGGTGCAGGGCAACCAGGGTAGTCGTGGTGCTGGATGAGGATTATAAAGCAGACACTCACACTGAAGATAAACCAAAGACTCTGTGCATCACAGTTTCTATGGGGGAGCCCGTCCAGGTTTCCGCTCCCACCGGTGTCACTTGGTAATCCGGAGCCGCCTCCGTACACAAGTTAGTTCTGTGTGGCCCCTCGGCTTGAAGCTGTTGGGGCCCCGCTCACTATATTTCTAGTGTAGCTGTGCTCTTGGGGCTGCTTTACTGGAAAGCCCTATCCCCCGCGGTGTGCTGTCGCCTTCAATCTCTGAGCTCCTAGGGAAGTTCATAAAGAGACTCTCCCTCCCAGGTTAATTATCAGGATGTTGAACCGGCTCCTGACCTAGGCTCCTGTACCCAGTCGTGCTCGGTACCGGTCAGTTCTTTTGGGTGTCTGATGCCAACAGTCCTCCTAGATTATGTCCGTCGCACCCTTCCAATGTCACTGCCAACGGTCCCTGACTCCTCTAGTCTCGGTCCACCGTCTGCAACCCAACCTTGGTCTAGCTCCCCGGGCGCTATTACTCCAGCTCCTCACTCTTTGAGGGCTCTCACTCAACTCCTCCTTTCCTCCCTCCCACCAGTCTGCCTAAACCCTAGGTGGGTGGCCTTATTCCGCTTAACCAACCCACTGGTGTGTCTGACAGGTCATCGTGTGAGGTGTGATTGGGATTTGTGCTGATGGTAGTGACACCGGTTTCTTAGGAACCTGGAACCATGGGGGGTAGGCCCTGCACCCTGGGTAAGGATTACAGTACCCTGTGGCACCCTGATATATTCAGGGGTGCCACAACTGTAGTGTGGACACTGTCTGACACTGTTTGTAGGAGGAGCAGTAGATGACTGTCTGTAGAGTGGGCACTATCTAGCTCTGTTTATAGAGGGAGCAGTAGGTGCCTGTTTATAGTAGCCACCTTCTAGCACTGTTTATAGGGGGAGCACTGGATGACTTTAGAGGGGGCATTCTCTGACACTGTTTATAGGGAGAGCAATATTTGACTGTTTATAGTGGCCACCGTCTGGCATTGTTTATACAGGGAGCAATCGATGACGGTCTGTAGAGGGGGCAATATCTAGCACTGTTTATAGGGGGAGCAGTGGATGACTGTAGAGGGGGCACTGTCTGTTTAAAGGGTAAACTGTGTACTGTTTATGACCGTACTCATCACAATGAATGGCAAGTGGTCATATTTAGGAGTAAACCTCATATACCTCTTGTCCAAACATCTACCTCTCCTAACATTCTCCCCATACACATACAAGCTTGTGAGAGACGTACCCCTGCAGTACACCCGCTATATGAGGTGGGGCTTTCTGTATTAGAGATGGTAACTTGATGTAACAGGTTCATCATTCTTGGGAGATCAGGCTTCTCCTGGAGAATCAGTAATGAACAGAATCTTAAATATCTCCTAAGTTCTATTTTGTATAAACTCTCTGAAAGCCCTAGAGCTTCAATAATGTTAAAATCTCACTTTCCAAATGAATAGTTTGGTGATGTTTAGACAATAGATAGGACAATTATAAAGAGCAGTGATTGCTGTACGATCTTGCCCAGGGCATGACGGGAAGACTAATTTAATGGCGTTTGGACTTGGTTACTTTAATTATCATTTTATAGACTTTTAATTAGTTAGAATTACATTCATTTATACTGTTCTCATTCTGTATGGCAGCTGTTCTCACTGTAACTGTGTCTCTGAAGTAAAGCAACTGGCCAATATATCTGTGTATAACACCTCAAATCTTCCCAGGGGCAAGAAAGTAAAGAAAAACAAAAATTTCCTGTACAGTGTCTTATAAAATTATATTTTAGTGAAACAGTTCACAGTAAATCAATCAGGAACTGCACACAGGTGTAAAGACACTGATCAACTTAATAAATGTATTAAAGACTCATTTTGTAGATGAGTGTGATGCTGATCTATCTATAATTCTGTCACACCCCCAGAAGAAGCACACTAGCGAAACGCACGTTAGGGTGGTTGGCCACAACATCAGGGACACCTTTTTTTAGTTAGTTATAGTGTATGGCCTCCAGAGAGTGTATATATTTTGTAATTATGATCTTTTTTATACTTTATTAAAGGACTAGTATAGCTTAATCAATAACTGCCACTTATTACTTTAGTCTGCAACATACTATTAGCATAGCTGTATTTGGGACTTTACAGATGACAAGTGCAATATATTTGTAGCCCAGCAAGCACTGGTCTATGCAAGGACTACAAAGACTATATAGTGTAGTCACTATTGTCTTTCCTGGTTCTGTTAACTTTTGTTTCATATGGATGTATTTTTTTTAACTAGGTGATGTGTGGTCCTCTTCAGTGAAGCACCTTTTATATTACTATTTTTTCATTATAATTTTTTTTACTGTGAGATAATAAATATTTTTAGACTCATTCTACGTGATTTCTTCTTTGAGAGATATAGGGGGGAGTATGTACAGGGGGGTTAGATGTTTGTGACGCCACCCACGGTGCGTGGTAAGGTAGGGTACCACCGCTGCTGTTGGGGACGCCCGGTGGCGTTGGTAAGACAGCAAGATGTTTAACCCCTTTGTGGGTAGGGGTTTTTTGCCCCGGGAGCCCGGTGATAGTGGTGAAGGGGTGCCGTTGGGGAGGAAAGGGTTTCTGCGTACTCACTCAGTCCAAGTATACTGACACCGACAGCTTGTAAACCAGAATTCTGAGCACCTCTGCAGCAGGGAGGGAGTACGCGTGGATCCGTGCCCTTTGGTGTTGCTTGTTAGCCTGTGACCTTTTCCGTGGCACTTTCTTAACGATTTGGACCCTGTAGTGTGGAACTATTTGGGTCCCGCTCACCTGTATGGCTAACAGAGTGAGATTGCTCTCAGGGTTCATGCTCGGGATTTTCTGGACTGTATTTGGGAAAGTCCTATCCCATCGGTGCGCTAGTACCCTGATTTTGGAGCGGGTGAGAGATGAATCCTGAAGACTTCCGTCGGGTAAATTATCGGGCTGTGTGAAGCTACTTCCATGCCTAGGGTCCACGTACCCCGTCGAGCCCTGGCCCCTGCCCAGAGATGGCTCAAGGCCGCCGGCTGACCTCCTCGGCAGAGCCGTGCTCCTTGACACGATCCTCTGCGACCGGGATTCCAGCTCCCACCAGGCCCAGACCAACGTCTGCCACCTAAGATTCTACAAGGAGCCCTGCTCCCAACCTCCTCACTCCTCTCCTCTCTCTTCACACTCCTTTTCCACACTGACACCTCTCACCTTCCCTCACCAACCCCCCAAGTGGGTGGCCCTATTCCCTTCAGGCCCCCCAATGGAGTGTCTGGTGGGTGTGGTGCAAAGTGTTCCTAGGATTTTGACTGGCTTGGCTCTTAGCAACACCAGCAGACAGGGATCTGTAACCAAGGAGGATGCGGATACCATGCAGAAGGGCAGATTGCACGATACCCTGATATACCTGATAGGCCAGGGCGTCACACTTATTCACCAGATCTAGCTCCCTCTGACTATCATCTGTTTCCAAACCTGAAGAAACACCTCAAGGGTACCAAATTTCACACCATATCTGATGCCATGGCTGCTACGGATGCCTGGTTTGAGGCTCAACCGAAATCCTTCTTTTTGCGAGGCTTACAGAACTTGGAATACCGATGTAAGAAGTGTGTTGACATCAGTGGAGAGTGTGTGGAATAAGTGTAAAGTGTCATCATCCTATCTTGTTTCTTTTTGGGTAAAACCAAAGACTTGTCAGCAGCCCATCGTATAAGAAAGAACAGTTTAAACTTAAAGTGAGAGTCCATGTTTTAACAGAAAACATTTTTAAGCCCAAAATTTCAAGTTGCTAAATTTCTAATTAGAATCAATGTATTAAAGAATAAAGAAGAGTTATTAGCACATCGGTGAGTGCAACTTGATTGTTTCTTCTGTGTCTGGAGGATTGCATCAGTGGCAAATTTGCCAATCTTTTTATTTTATTTTTATATCCAGCTAGATAACAAAGATTTTTTTTAATGAGAATGTGTCGCGGGCGGAGGAGGGGACGCTGCGCTCTCCCACTGCTCGGTTCCGGCTGCCGCTGCTCTGCGGCTGCTGCTGCTCGGTGGCTCGAGCGATGGGCCGGATCCCGGGGACTCGAGCGGCGCTCCTCGCCCGTGAGTGAAAAGGGGTGGTTTGGTTTGGGGGATTTATTGTCCGTGACGCCACCCACGGTTGTGATGATTGTGTGGACACCACCGCTGCTCTGGACGGGGATCCCGGGAGCGGTGACAGGGAGCAGCTTTGTTGTTATTTCTCCCCTCCGTGGGTAGGGGGTTGGTTGTCCCGGGGCCCGGTGATGGGGTAGGAATAGATGACAGGCGGGTTGTGGGGCCTGATGAGGTGCAGGGTCGCAGGGGCAGCGGTACTCACTCAGCCCAATGATGATGACACAGTTCACGGTAAAACAAGCGGCTGGATGGACAGGTCCCTCGGACGGCTGCGGTTGCTTCTTCCCTGTAGGTTGGTGATGACTGTCTCTCCCTGCACCTAAGTTCAACGTTGGTAGCGATGGGTTCCCACTGGTAACCCGCTCCCCGACTGGAATGTAGGCCGGAGGAGCCCCTTTTGCCCGCAGGCGCTGGCCCTGGGAAACGGTTGCCCTTGGTGGTGGCGGTGTCTCCCCTTCCTGGTTGGACGGTTGCCTTCTATCGGGACTTGGCTGTTTGGAAACCCGGAGGTCCCCTTCACTAACGGATTTGGCAAATTCACGGCGACTCCAAGCCTTGCCGGGATACGAAAGGCCCCTGCCAATGGTGCTGGCTTCTCTTTGTATGCCGGTCCGGTACCGCCGGGTCACCACCCGTCCACGGTCCTTACGGCAGACTCCAATCGGCCTCCACTGCAGACGGTCACCACCGTCTGCCAACCTTGCTGCTCTGTCCGGGCCACACACCCGGACCAACTTCAGGCTCTTTCTCTGTCACTTCACTACTGCTCACTTTCTACTTTGCTCCTTCCACTTTCACCTCAAAACTAGACTCTCCTCTCACTTCCCTAGCTTCACTCTAACTGCCCGTGTTTTCCCTCCTCCAGGACTGTGAACTCCTTGGTGGGTGGAGACCAACCGCCTGGCTCCACCCCCTGGTGTGGACATCAGCCCCTGGGGAGGGCAACAAGGATCTTGTGTTCTGACCTCGATGTGCCTACAGGGAGTGTGGGGTGTGGTGGTGTTGTTACCTGTGGCCCCTGGCTTGTCCAGGGCGACACAAATGTAATTTCAAACAAAATTGGTCCAGAAACAAAGTAAGCATTACTTACCTGTAGATTCTCGTTCTACTCCAGTGTCCAGTCTGCTGTTCTCCAATTCTGAGGCCAACGATTATCTGTGATCGTCATGTTTTGGAGACCAAACTTCAATCCTGCAACCCTGTAAACAAAGACAGGTTGCAAACAGTGGAAAGGCAGCAATGGGGCATTAAACACGTGCTTATTTTACATTTTACAGCATTACATGCCTTTAGCTCAAAATTTACTAAAACTTCACAATCCTTTAAAGGGAATCTATCAGCAGATTTTTGCTATTTATTTTGAAGCCAGCATGCTGCAAGGGCTAATACATAGAATTCAGGGATGCCTGTCTTGTCAAGGTCCGATCTGTTGTTTATTTGCTATGTTGGTTTAACAAGAAGGACTTCATTGCTCGGACTACAATGTCACACACACAGAAGTCCGATGTGCCCCCTCCTCTGATTGACACTTTCCTGTCAATGTACAATCTCTATAGAGAGCCAGGGATGTGGGAGAGACAGCTCACTCAGCTTTGCAGCATTGCTAAATCCAAAAATTCTGATTGTGTCAGAACGGCTGTACCCAGTAATCTAAGTGATACATCATTGGATTCAGAGTCTCTTTGCCTGTTATGTCGCTCTCAGATGAGGTAGCAAAAATCAGTTGACAGATTCCTTTTAAGAACAAATTAAAAGAACAAGTAAATCATAAGAATATGTGATATATCTGTATTGATTCAATACTTAAATAAACACATTAAAATTATTAAATTGTAAAATTATGAAAAATATTAAAGCCATTCCAGCCACAATATTTTCCCAGTTGTAAACAGGAAATTTGGAAACAACTAACTTTTATCATGGGAATTGCCAATGATTCTTTTATTTACTGTCTGTGAATTTATGGATGAGGAATACCCGCCACTCGTGCTTACACAGAATGTCAGATGAGTGTACAAGACTTCCATGGAAGGAGCATGAAAGTCTTAAGCCAGCTTTACATGTTGCAATTTCGCATACAATACCGTATGCAATTTGCAACGCCCCCATCATATGTGTGGCACGTTCAATTTGTTGAACGTGCCGCACAAACGATTAACCCCCGTCACACATGCTTACCTTCCATACGACCTCGATGTGGGCGACGAACGTCCACTTCCTGGAGTGGGAGGGACGTTCGGCGTCACATCGACGTCACGCGGCAGCCGGCCAATAGAAGTGGAGGGGCCGAGCTGAGCGGGACGTAAACATCCTGCCCACCTTCTTCCTTCCGCATTGTGGGCCGGGAGCCGCAGGACGTAGGTAAGATCTGTTCATCGTTCCCGGGGTGTCACACACTGCGATGTGTGCTACCCCGGGTACGATGAACAATCTGACGTGCAATTCTAGAGACAGGTACGATGTGTATACGATGAACGTTTTAACGTTTAATCGCAATCGCACGTACCTGTCACACACTGCAATGTACCTTACGATGCCGGATGTGCGTCACTTACGACACATTGTAAGATACATTGCAGCGTGTAAAGCGGGCTTTAGATCCACGTATTGCTATCCAATGGCTTTGTAAATAGTGACATTTAAAGTATAGGAATTAGTAAGTAAAACCTCTTAACACTCAATAGCCACCAGGAGACAAAAAATTGATATTATTTTGTTTTTATAGGCAAGCGCGCTTATGAGCGTAATGCCTGCGTTTACTGCTTAGTGATCTCTGTTATCGCCAACACAACACATGGAACAAGTCAACAAAGGGATTAAAAGTTGATTGGAGCACATGGGATTAAATTCAGTTCAGCCTCTCTGTCTGTGGCTTAGGACACGTCGAGACGTCAGGGAGATGGCTCAGTGCCAGAAGCTGTTCAGGTTTTGCTGGCCCGCAGGAAATATCTTTGAGTGACGTTAAAGACAGCTGAACAGCAGGCCACTGAAAGAGGCCAGGCTATATATAATTATGGAGGAAAACTAGGGCAGTCCCAGCTGAGTCAAGGGAGCTATCTATTAGAAACTAGGTTACGACAATCCTGAAGGATCAGGAATAGATAACAGTGCTCGCACGTCGGAGGCTAATTCTGTTTGGAGCTAACCTTGTCTAGTAGAGAGTCTGAGGAGTGTAGGTGATGCTGAACCAGTGTAGGCCGTGACCTGGTACGGGAAATGTTCTGTTCTCGAGACTCACAGGGCGAGAAAAGATTAAATACCATCTGCACTGGAGTTATGTATTTGTGTTCAGTTCACTGCACTAAACAATGTCTGTGCCATGCAGGGGATCGGTAAATTCTGCGCTGTGATCTCCCTGGATCCTAAATAACGCAGCAATCCCATTGAAAATATAACAGTATGGAATATAAATTGCTGAACTGGTTTGTATTCCCTTTTGATCCTCGTTTAGGATATATTGTATGGTTCACATACTTCTGTTTGCAGATTTTATTTGTACGGAAACACCGAAACACAAACAAAATTTAAAGGGAATCTGTCACCACTTTGACCTTTTTAAAAATTGTTAATACGAGCATACAGGGTATAGAATGCTACAATAAAAGTCATACCTGTCTGCGTCATATCAGATGCCTTGTTCTGGAAATATCTTTTATCACTTTATGTAAATGAGCTCTTCCAGGCTATGGGGCAGATGCTGCCTGGAATATAACTCCACCTCCCGAGATTATTTTAAATAAATGAGGCATCACCAGTGTAATGTGTGATGGCCGCTCTCTGCTCTTAGGCTATATGCCCACGCTGCGGAAAATCTGCGGAATTTGCCACTATTTTGTTGCGGAAATTCCGCAGATTTTTCAAAAATCTGCAGTACCGCGAGTCCCCAGCCATTTCTATGGCATTTTGGAAGTTCTGTGCCCATACTGCGTTTTTTTCCTCAGCAGAAATAATGTGGATTTCCCTGCGGAAAAATCTGCAGCATGTGAATTATTCCTGCGGATTTTTCCGCACAATCCCATACTTACCTGCCTTGATAGAAGACACCGGAGTCACTTCCTCCGATGCAGATGAGCGCGGTGGAGCCAGGAGCAGGAGGTGGGCGGGGCCTGCACGAGCTACGGTCATGTGACAGCCAGAGCTAGTTCAGGCCCGCCCACCTTCTCCTGCACAGTGCAGATACGGCCGGAAAGTGAAGTGCTGCGTGATGGAGGTATGAACTCACCCATCACTCCAGCACTTGTTCTGCATGGATGATGCAGTGCCGAAGCCATGGTACTGTATCCTCAATGCAGAATGACTGCAGCATATCCGCAGCATGAAAACAAAGTTGTTCTGCGGATTTCTGGGAGCTCCTGCAGAATGTCCTGCGGATATATCCACAGGATACTTTCCTCATGGGCAAATGGCCTTACTGCGGAGCTGTGTGTGATTATAACTGACACTTCTGTAGCATCTTCTCAGCTTCAGCCTCCAGTTGCAGGCAGACAGTGTTGAAACATTGTTGTAATGAAGCAAAGCTCAAAAAATATGTTTAAAAGAAAACAAATTTCACTTCTCTTGCTCTGCGTCAGTTACTTGTATCACACTGGTAACGTCCCTTTTATTGAAAATAAGCCCTGCAGGCAGAGTTATCTTTCAGGCAGCATCTGCCCCATAGCCTGGAAGAGCTTGTTTACATAAAGTGATAAAAGATGATATTTCCACAACAGGCCATCTGATATGAGGCATACAAATATAGCTTTTTTTTTTTAACATTCTATAACCTGTATGTCCGTATGAACCGTTTAAAAAGGTCAAAGTGGTGACAGATTCCCTTTAAGAATTGTTGGATGATACAAAAAAATGTGTTAAATATTGAATAAAACTTTTTTCTTAGCAACAGCAGGAGTTCATTCAAGGGGTTCTCTGGTTTTCTGATAAAAGTCTGCTCTATGTGACTGGGGACTTCTGAATGCTGGCAGAGTACAGTGCGCACGCTGTCAGGATTCACCAGTATTGTTTATAAGAACAGGCGACCACATGACCACAAATTTGCGATTTGCATACTTACGGTCCTATTCTGACTAGATGTGCCTGACTTCTCTCAATACAAGTGAATTGAAAGAAGTCAGATGTGTTCCGTGTGGCACAGTGGTTCTGTGGTTAGCACTGCAGTTGACTCGCCCACCCCAGGGCTATGGGACACCCAGTGCCGGGCCGCAGTCGTGCAGCGGTGGCGCCCTGGGTTCTCCAAGTACAACATCTGCAAAGAATGTGGGTTTCCTCTGGTTTCCTCCCACACTCCAAACACATACTGATAGGGAATTTAGATTGTGAGCCCCAATGGGGACAGTGTTTCTGATGTATGTAAAGTGCTGTGGATTTAATGGCGCTATATACTGTAAGTGAATAAATAATATTATTATTTTTATTATTAGTCGTCACGGACAACACTGGTGAATCCTGACAGCGTGCGCACCGTACTCTGCCAGGATTTAGAAGAATGGTCTACCACCTTTATCAGTTGCATTTGTCTTCTAGAATATTCCGTAACTGTAGCTAAGACTCTTGAATGACTTTTAAAGGCTAAAGTGGAGTAATTGATGTTAGTAAAAAGTAAGAGAAGAAACAAAAATGTTAAAAATAGACAAAAAAAAAATCAGTAATAGGAAAGTTGTGAGTGGTTGTTTAACCAGTAATGTGCCAAAATATGGACCAATAATACCTTATGCATTTTACACATCATTTTCATCCTTTTATTACACTTTTCTCCATTTTTATGCATAATGCAGCCAGACCCTTTAGTGTTGGTTGGGTAATTGGGGTGTCTGTCCTGTGGGGTGCACTTATATAGTGCTGGGCAGTCCGTCGGATTAATATTAATTGCATCATCAATAGACTGTAAGCCACACACTGTGCATCAGACGCACCTGTATGACTGCCGCCTTATGCAAACCTCACCTGTGTGCACGTTTGATACTAGACATCCACCTTCTATGTGAATTGATCCATTCTGAGTGGTTGTTTCATCAGTATTTTGTCCCCACCTTTATCATGGGGACCTGCTTCATCATGCTGGTGTCGCGGGCGGAGGAGAGGACGCTGCGCTCACCCACTGCTCGGGTCCGGCTACTGCTGCTGCTGCTGCTCGGTGGTGACTCGAGCGGCGTTCCTCGCCTGTGAGTGAAAGGGGGGTTGGTGTGTGGTTTGGGGAGATATTGTCCGTGATGCCACCCACGGTTGTGGTGAGGTTGTGACACCACCGCTGCTCTGGGCGGGGATCCCGGGAGCGATGACGGGGAGCAGCTTGGATGTTGGTTCTCCCCTCCGTGGGTAGGGGGTTGGTTGTCCCGGGGCCCCGGTCAGGGTTTTAGGGATGGCAGGTGGGTTACGGGGCCTGGTGAGGTGCAGGGTCGCGGGGGCAGCGCTGTGCCGCACGGCACGGTGGTACTCACTCAGCCAGTAATTCACACAGAGTCTCTGGTCAAACAAACGGCTGGATGGACGGGTCCCATAGGCGGCTGCGGTTGTTCTCCTCCCGGCAGGTTGATGGTGACTGCCTTTCCCTGCACCTGTGTTGTGTTTACGGTTCCAATGGCTTCCCACCGGTAACCCGCTCCCCAGCTTGGATGGATGTTGAGGGAGCCCCTTTTGCCCGCAGGCTCTGGCCCTGGGAACTGTAGCTTTGGCAGTGACTGTGTTTCCCTCTACGGTGTGAGCTGTTGCGTTCAATCGGGTCTTGGCTGCTGGGAAACCCCGGAGGTTCCCTTCGCTAACGGATTTGACCGGTTTTACGGCGACTCCTAGCCTGGTTGGGGTCCGTAGGCCCTGCCGAATGGTGCTGGCTTCTCTTCACTCCCCGATCCAGTACCGGCAGGCCACCGCCCATCCCCGGTCCTTACGGTTCACTCCAATCAGCCTCTCCTGCAGACGGTCACCACCGTCTGCCAACCTTGCTGAGTGCCCGGGCCACACACCCGGACACGGTCAGTCTCCTCTCCTACCACTTCACTCTCTAAAACTGTTCTGAAACTCTTCCCGCCTCCAGGACTGTGAACTCCTCGGTGGGCGGGACCAACCACCTGGCCCACCCCCTGGTGTGGACATCAGCCCCTGGAGGAAGGCAACAAGGATTTGTGTTTGACTTCGGTGTGCCTAGCCGGGGTGTGGGGTGTGTTGGTGTAGTACCTGTGACGACCTGGCTTGTCCAGGGCGCCACATTCCCCCTTAGTAAAATGCAGACCGTCCGCGGGCTGCCCGTCCATCACCGGTTTTATTTTCACAACTGAAAAAGAATAGAACGGTAAAACATGTAAAAGCATCATAAACATTTTACAACGGTACGGCTTCCGCTCTTCTCCCACCCAAACAACCTGGCCCTGATGCTGCCCCTAAGAAACAGGCAGCACCCCTTGACCCCAGTCCAGCACCAAGTTGCCCGAGCGGGTTCTGTCTCTTTCAGGGGACCCGCGTCCAAGGGGACCCCTGAACCCCCGGAGGATTGCCACCGGTTACGGTAGTGGCGGGCCTGGGCCATCTCTTTCCTCCAGGCCCATCCTCCCAAATCAGCCTCTCCGGAGGCGGCAACGTTTCAAGCCAGCTAACATTTTTATTTACATGCCACTAAGTTTGTGGTTGCCCTGCAAGATCTCGGGCTTGTCCGTAAGCAGTTTCTTACGCAAGGTTTGCAGACAGTCCCTACGGGGACAACAGTTGCCGGCAATTGCCGGTTCACTCACGGTTCAATCAGGTAAACTTCTTCGGTTGATTTCTTTACTTATCGGTCAAAAACTTTCAACCTGTTACAGGTGGTCCCAACGGGGACAACTTTTAACAACGGTGGACCGCTGACTTACTCCTGATTCACGGTGTCGGCCAGGGGAGGGGGCTGGGTGGATACTCGGGCCTCTGACTGCCCCTCAGCTTTGCATCCAGCACAAACCAACCCCTCTCCCCGCAGTGCATGGTGTATTGGACCAGGTCCCCCGGCATCAGGTTGCGGCCTGGATGGTCCTCAGGTAGATGGGCATTGACGACCCGTCGGGCCACAAAGACTTCGGCCTCCAGGCCCGTCTCATATATAAAACCATAGCCCCAACGGACGTCAAATCTCCTCACTTGCCTTTCATAGAGCGGGCCCCGGACACGGAAGGTGGCTTGGCGGAGGCTTTCCTTCTCCCGGATCGTATGGGCTACCAGCTCCGCCTTCCTTCGCTCCCTCTCCGCAATCTCCTGGCCCAGCGGGGTCTGTCCTCTGTCCCAGTAAGGGGCTACTGCGGGCCCCGGCGCACGGGTCGGGCCCCGCGAGACCTCCTTCACACTACCCAGGACTGGCATTCTGGGGGGAAGGTCCCGCGGTGTCACGGCCTGGGGTGCTGCCCTGCAGCGGCAACCCGGCGCGGCCTCAGCCGAGGCATGAGGGATGGGCACAGAGGTGGTCTCCCGCTGAACCTCCTGCATGGAGCGGTCGATCGGCACTGGTTCGCGGGAAGTCTCCACAGGTGCCTCCGGCATCCCTCTTCCGACGGTCTCGGACTTCGGCACCTTCCACGGGAGCGGCTCCGGACGGTCACGGGCCCCGGCTGCAGATCGGTCCGCCTGGGCGGATTGGCGGGGTACCGCTACCGGTGGTGGTGGTAGCGGGCCTAGTGGCGGGGCAGCAGCAGCCAACACGGGTGGCGGGGGAGGTAGCAGGGCGAGCGGGTGTAGACCGGGCCCCTCGGCCGCGATGACCGACCCACTATGGGTACAGGGGCGTGGATCACTTACCCTCTCTTCCAAGACTCCCTCCACCTCGCATCTCCGTATGGCTGCCACCACCTCCGCCATGTCGGCCTCCCACTCCTCCAGGAGGAGTTGCACTCTGATCTGCAGCCGTTGTTGCAGCTGAGCGGTCCGGACCTCCACCCACGCCGCGGTTCCAGGCGCGGGGGCTATGGTGCTACGGGACAGCTGGTACATTGCTGCGGCGGCCTCTTCCAGGAACAAAAAGATCGCCGCAGGGTCCTGGCGTCCCTGCTTTTATAGCCGCGGGCTACATGCGGCCAGACGCCATCCGTCCCCCTTAGTCTTTTTCCGGCCCCTCCTCTACAGGGGCGGGGTTGTGGTTTTCGCGCCTCCACTGCTCGGGAAGATGCTCGAACAAGGACGTTTCACGCCCAAAATGGCGGCTTCTCAAGATTTTCGGCCGGACACCTCCGGCGGTCACAAGGCGCACCTCTACCAGACGGCAGAGCGGTAAGATCCTGTTCGTGACGCCAAGTTGTCACGGGCGGAGGAGGGGACGCTGCGCTCATCCACTGCTTGGGTCCGGCTACTGCTGCTGCTGCTGCTCGGTGGTGGCTCAAGCGGTGGGCCGGATCCCGGGGACTCGAGTGGCGTTCCTCGCCCGTGAGTGAAAGGGGGTTTGGTGTGTGGTTTGGGGAGATATTGTCCGTGACGCCACCCACGGTTGTGGTGAGGTTGTGACACCACCGCTGCTCTGGACGGGGATCCCGGGAGTGATGACGGGGAGCAGCTTGGATGTTGGTTCTCCCCTCCGTGGGTAGGGGGTTGGTTGTCCCGGGGCCCCGATGAGGGCTTTAGGGATGGCAGGCGGGTTACGGGGCCTGGTGAGGTGCAGGGTCGCGGGGGCAGCGCTGTGCCGCACGGCACGGTGGTACTCACTCAGCCAGTAATTCACACAGAGTCTCTGGTCAAACAAACGGCTGGATGGACGGGTCCCACAGGCGGCTGCGGTTGTTCTCCTCCAGGCAGGTTGATGGTGACTACCTTTCCCTGCACCTGTGTTGTGTTTACGGTTCCAATGGCTTCCCACCGATAACCCGCTCCCCAGCTTGGATGGATGCTGAGGGAGCCCCTTTTGCCCGCAGGCTCTGGCCCTGGGAACTGTAGCCTTGGCGGTGACTGTGTTTCCCTCTACGGTGTGAGCTGTTGCCTTCAATCGGGTCTTGGCTGCTGGGAAACCCCGGAGGTTCCCTTCGCTAACGGATTTGACCGGTTTTACGGTGACTCCTAGCCTGGTCGGGGTTCGTAGGCCCTGCCGAATGGTGCTGGCTTCTCTTCACTCCCCGATCCGGTACCGGCGGGCCACCGCCCGTCCCTGGTCCTTACGGTTCACTCCAATCAGCCTCTCCTGCAGACGGTCACCACCGTCTGCCAACCTTGCTGTATGTGCCCGGGCCACACACCCGGACACGGTCAGTCTCCTCTCCTACCACTTCACTCTCTAAAACTGTACTGAAACTCTTCCCGCCTCCAGGACTGTGAACTCCTCGGTGGGCGGGACCAACCGCCTGGCCCACCCCCTGGTGTGGACATCAGCCCCTGGAGGAAGGCAACAAGGATTTGTGTTTGACTTCGGTGTGCCTAGCCGGGGTGTGGGGTGTGTTGGTGTAGTACCTGTGACGACCTGGCTTGTCCAGGGCGCTACACTGGTGCATTGGTAATCTGGCCTGGTGTTGGTAATGGCTGTTTCTTTTCGTGTATTATTTTGCACTGTTCTTTTGCACTATTTCTATAACCATGGTATTTTACTGGCCACAGTACTGATAGTGGACGATGATGAACTACGGTCAGATTTATGTGTTTCCAGCCCTCACATGGATTTATGTTCTGTGCACTTGTCTTTAAGTGTCTATTGTTGTCTATAGTCTGTGTTCTGTGCTTGTAAGTATGGCTGCAGCAGTTTACGAGTTAACGTCTGCTATCCAGGAGACATAGAGGCTGTGCAGTGTGAGTGACAGACAGAGGTAATTTAGGGTCTGACCTCCCTTTATTCAGTGGGAGTTACAGAGGGTCTGTGTCAGTCACGGAGGGCTTGCGTAGTGAAGGAGAGCCATAGACCTATGTTATTGAGTAGTGGCTACCAGATAAGTAATGGAAGCATCTTGAACTTTGATGGTTGCTGCTGTAATTGTCTCAGACTGTCACGAGTATGTCACGTGTGACAGACAGTTTCTTGCCATAGAAGGTCATAGGGTCTGACTGCACAGAATGACTTTCCATTATTTCTGCTGTCAGTATTCATTGGTATACGTAGCTTTTCTGCTGGATTCTTCTCTCTCCCTTTTGGACCCATCAGGAGCTCACCTTCCTCCCAGCTGTGAATTATCAGTATTTCATTGGTGTTTAAATACCCCTTCCTTCCTTTTTGAACTGGTGCTGATGCTGTTAATATTTTCAGTTCCTTCAAGCCGAGGTTGCAAGCAGGTGGCTTGTACTCCTCTGTGATATTGTTGCTGAGAGCGCTGCTGAACTTTTACCTGTGTCATTTTATGATAAGTAGTTCATGCTTTATCCCCTGTGTCCCCCCTTGTGTCTTCTATATTTGTTTAGTGTGGTTTGACGAAGAGCTCATCCCATCCGTTCCCTATTTAGGGTCCAGCATTAGAGATACCTAGGGTCAGGTATTTGGATTGGCACATAGGGGTGGAACCTATCTAGGGCGGTGAGGGACTCCAGGGAGCAGCAGTAGGTTCATTCAGGGATCATCATCTTCCATCTCCCTAGACACAGGGTTTCCCTTCTCTTCCCTTTCGCCGTGCGCTTGGTGCTTCCTCGTACCTTGCATGAGACAGGCATAAGAGACAGGACAACCTTAAAGGAGAATTGAAAGCCCCAATAGAAAGTGTGTTCCTGAAAGAAGATAGGAGCTGGGCAAGGGGGAGAATGTATGCTGCATAAAGTAGCTGGAACAGCCAAAGGCCTGGTGAACAGAGTCAAGAGAGAGTGCTATTATGTCCTACCGGAAGCATCTACAATAACCAAAACTGCCAGTGTGCAACAAAGGAAGAGATAACTGCAAAGTAGCCACTGGGCTAAAGTCAGGTGGAAGAAGAGCCTAGTGATCCTCAACGTTACTGTCCATGTTTAAAGGTGGTGCTGTGAGGATAAGGGTCTCGAGTGCACGTTCAGAAGTGACCACCTGGTTGTGCACGTGAGTGCTGTGATGACGAGGGTCTGGAGTGCAGAGAGCATCTAACGTGAAGAGTTTGCAAATACCAGTGTGAGAGGGAGAAACCGGAGACAGGTGATTGTCTGTGACAGATTGCACGTATTGCTGAGTGGCGACACGAGCTCGGGAGCAGCAGCAAATGTGGAGAGCAGAAACCATATACTGTATATTTTGGGAAAACTGATCCTGTGATGCAGCATTAGGCTATGTGCGCACGCTGCATTTTTTTGACGCTGTGTTTTTGTGCGTTTTTGGCCGCAAGAAATGCAGAAAAACGCACCCGCGGCAAAAATGCACTTTTCGCACGTTTCGGTGCGTTTTTGGCTGTGTTTTGCTGGGATTGTGTTCCTATGTTTTGCTGTGTTTTTTCAATGCATTGCATGGCTGAAAAAAACGCAGAAAATCGCAGAAAAGAATTCACATGTTGCTTTTTTTGTCAGCTCAAAAACGCAGCTAAAAAAAAGCACTGTGCGAACAGCAAAAATGAAAACTCATAAGCGGGGTTTACACGCTGCGACATCGCTAGCATCAGCTAGCGATGTCGAGCGCGATAGCACCCACCCCCGACGTACCGCCAATATGTGGTGATCGCTGCCGTAGCGAACATTATCGCTACGGCAGCGTCACACGCACATACCTGCTCTGCGACATCGCTCTGGCCGGCAATCCACCTCCTTTGTAAGAGGGCAGGTCGTGTGGCGTCACAGCGACGTCACACGGCAGCCGTCCAATAGAAGCGGAGGGGCGGAGATGAGCGAGACGTAACATCCCGCCCACCTCCTTCCTTCCTCATTGCCGGTGGATGCAGGTAAGGAGATGTTCGTCGTTCCTGCGGTGTCACACATAGCGATGTGTGCTGGAACGACGAAGAACATCGCTAATAAGCAGGCAACGATATTTGGTTTTAGGACAACCTCTCCAAAACCAACAATTTTTGCCTGTTTTGCGATCGTTTAAGATCACTTGTACGTGTCACACACTGCGATGTCGCTGTGGATGTCAGATGTGCGTCACTAACGACGTGACCCCGACGATAAATCATTAGCGATATTGCAGCTTGTAAAGCCCCCTATAGACTTTGCTGGGGTTGCAAAGTCATGCAGTTGTAAGACCAAAAATTCACCCAAAAAATGCGCAAAAATGCACCGTGCGCACATAGCCTTAAAAGTAAATGTGCCTCCATATTGGAAAACTGTAATAAAGCCACTGTTCTATCATTTGGTTTCTTGTCAGGGAGCCAGTGTGTGTCCGGTACGCCCAAGGCCGCAGTGACATGAGGGCTGGACCCTTCCTCACCCTCCTCTTACTTTGCTGGTACAGTAATACGCAGCAGACATTCTACACACAATTCTGTTGGCAGAAAATCCATAGTGTGTTTTCTTTGTGTGAACATACTCTAACAATCAGTTCCATTCATCTAATTTTTTTTTATCAAGCAATACATTTCTGTAAGCCTGAATTGCTTGAATGGGACATTCACAGACGTTTCTGCTTCTAAAATTAATGAAAAATGCATTTGCATTGTCATTTCATTGGGTTTGAAGCCATATCAGGAAAGGTGAATGGTCCTCAAAAACAGTCATGATTTCCAAAAGTTTGTCACATCATTAAAGAATTAAACGGGCTTTACACGCTACGATTTCGCTACAGTGATCTCGTTGGGGTCACGGATTTTGTGACGCACATACGGCCACTGTAGCGATGTCGTAGCGTGTGACTTCTAGGAGCAATTTTGGATCGTTGCAAAAACGTCCGAAATCGCTCCTCGTTGACATGGGGGTCCGCTGCCAGTTATCGCTGCTGTCGCTGGGGCGAAGTTGATCCTCGTCCCTGCGGCAGCACGCATCGCTACGTGTGACGCCGCAGGAACGAGGATCATCTCCTTACCTGCCTCCGGCCACAATGCGGAAGGAAGGAGGTGGGCGGGATGTTACGTCCTGCTCATCTCCGCCCCTCCGCTTTCATTAGGCGGCCGCTTAGTGACGTCGCTGTGACGCCGAACGGACCGCCCCCTTAGAAAGGAGGCGGTTCGCCGGTCACAGCGACGTTGAAGTGCAGGTAAGTACGTGTGACGGGGGTGCACGATTTTGTGCGCGACGGACAGCGATATGCCCGTCGCGCACAAACGATGGGGGCATCTCTCATGCTAGCGATATCAGGCCGGATATCGCAGCATGTAAAGCCACCCTTAGTTATGGTTGTACGTGTTTCCCATTAGCGCCATCAAATGCATCAGTGCAGGATATATTTGAAAATCTATTTGTGCTTTCTCAATATGTTTGGTGAGGAGTTATTGAAAGGAAATCTGTCAGGTAAGTATACAGTGCAGCCCTATGTAAGTTCGTCATATTACAACTACCAGGCCAAGTGCCCAATATGGTTAATAGAAATGCTTAAAGGGAATCTGTCAGCAGATTTTTGTTATGTAAGCTGAAGACAGCATACTGCAAGGGTTAACACACAGAATTCAGGGATGCCTGTTTTGTCAAGGTCTGATCTATTGTTTATTTGCAATGTTTGTTTAAGCAGCAGGACTTATCATTACTCGGATACAATGTCACGTGCATGGCAGTCCAACTTGCCCCTTCAGTGATCAACACCTTAAGCGGGCTTTACACACTACGATTTTGCTACAGCAATCTCGTTGGGGTCACGGATTTTGTGACGCACATCCGGCTGCTGTAGCGATCTCGTAGTTTGTGACTCCTAGGAGTGATTTTGGATCGTTGCAAAAACGTCCAAAATCGCTCCTCGTTGACATGGGGGTCCGCTCCCAATTATCGATACTATCGCTTTCCCGTTGGTGTTCCTCGTTCCTGCGGCAGTGCACATTGCTGTGTGTGACCCCCGTAGGAACGAGGAACATCTCCTACCTGCCACTGGCCATAATGCGGGAGGAAGGAGGTGGGCGGGATGTTCGTCCCGCTCATCTCCGCCCCTCAGCTTTCATTGGGTGGCCGCTCAGTGACGTCGCTGTGATGCCGAGCGGACCGCCCCCATAGAAAGGAGGCGGTATGCCGGTCACAGCGACGTTGCTATGCAGGTAAGTATGTGTGACGCGGGTGCGCGATTTTGTGCGCAACGGGCAGCGATATGCCCGTTTCGCACAAACAATGGGGGCGGGTCGCATGCTAGTGATATCGGGACAAATATCGAAGCGTGTAAAGCCACCCTTACTGTCTATGTACAATCTCTGTAGAGAGCCAGGGATTTGGGCGGGAGCAGCTCTCTCAGCTCTGCTACATGGCTAAATCTAAAAATTCTGATATTGTCAGAATGGCTGCAGCCAGTAATCTAAGTGATACATTGTTGGATTCAGAGTCTCTCTGCCTACATTATGCTGCTCTCAGATGAGGAAGAAAAAAACATGCTGACAGATTCCCTTAAAAGAATTGTCAGGCAGTGAATAAAAGGCTACTATGTTTCCCTGTCACCACCATGTTGTGGGGCAGAGAAGGAAGCAAAATGTGGAGGAGCGATCTCATAAATATACTATACTCGGAAGTCTTGCAGTGCACCTATTGGTCAAATGGCACAAATTGTATTTGTCCTGTTTTGAATACTAGGAGTACAAATTAATAGCTGTAATATGCAGCAGTTACATCACAACCATGTTGCTATCTTCAGTGCCAAAAATGTGTACCGGGGTTTGGGTCCTCCATTCTAGTGATCAGTGGACATCTTCTGTGGTTAGACATTTACCACCCATACTGTGGATAGGACATAAATGTTGTTTGTGTTAGGTTGACCTAACGGTCACAGCTGTTGCCAGCGATGTCCGAATGCAGAGAGGGTACCGGTGACCCCCCTCTGCCCTCCCTTTAGCCTTCAATGAAAACAGGCAGACACCGTTATACACGTAAAGGCTAGGAGACGTGCGGCTCCGAATAGAAAGTGTATTGGTATTGTTTACATTACAAAGTTATACAAAGTTGATTAGGGCGTAACTATGCAACATACATATTCATTAATCTACATTCATTAAGGCGTGGATTGCATATTCCCAGCAAGAGAAATTAATATAATGACTTATACTCCCATAATAGTCTATTCCGCCTCTCATTCTCATAACAAGATGTTTGTCAGTCATTTCTAAGTCAAAACATTCTATGTCCTTGAAGTTGGTCTCACAGTTTATTACGCAAATAAGTCTGGTTTGGTCTTGCCAGGGAGAATGAATTTCTATTATTTTTCTAAGTCAGTGAAAAAGGTTAACTCTTTCCTCACAATCCCCCCTATTGGCGTGATTGATGGACAGGGGGCCATCGAGAAGCTGTGGACTATAGAGCGAGCAGGCTAGTCTCCAGATACTTTCTGAGCCGCGGGTTGCTCAGGGAGTGTCGTCTCACATCCGTCACCCAGGACTGCCTGCATGCCTCTCGATAGGAGTCTCATCATGATACGCCAAGGTGATTTCTAGAGGAAAGAGTAGAGAAGAGAAAAAGGCATATTAGTGATTTCATACGGGTGCTGAATAATCATTGTATCTACATTGCTTCAAGCAGCGGGAAAACAAAGCTATTAGCAACTTGAACACTACATAAGCAACTACCAAACAGAGTAACACTTGGAACACTGATTGCAATATCCCCATGAACCATCCTCCTATTCCCTTAAACCAGTTTGCAGGGTTGAACATTGAAAAGGTATTGCTCCACCAAGCATCTGAGCTTCTAAGTACCTCCTCATCATGTTTTTTCCTCAGCTTTTGTATCTCAGTTAAACTGGCTTGGGCTCTTAAGGTTCCTCTTGGATCTATGTAGTGACAACAGCTGGGGCCTACTACTTGACACATCCCCCCTTGGGCTGCAGTGAGGTAATCCAGTACCAAAGTATGTTGGTTGGTTACAATGATTAATTGTCTCTGTATGGCAATGGTACTATTTACTGCTTGGAGAACCTCAAAAATTTGATCATCAAGATAGTCAGTGCTGTCCACCAACTTATCATACATCTGCATTATCATGGGATAGATAAAAAGAGAACTGAAAAATTTGTTGACATGACTCATTTGAATCACATGGGGTCGGCCACTAGGCCTGTCTTTGTTGTCTGCCACTCTCTTTACCAGTAGGTGGAGAGGCATTTTCCCTGCCGGTATATCAGTAGTATTGATAATGAAGGTGGCAGGGGTCAAACGGGCCAAGGTGCAGGTGCCATTTACTCCTACTGGTAGCCATTTGTAGGCATTATAACCACAAACCCAATAGGTTTGCGGTGGGAGATCCCAGATGGCTGAATGTTGTAATATGAGGCGATGTGCTATATCTATAAAGGCCGATATGTTCCTGAGTATACACCATCCGGGAAGTTGGCCTAGGGGACTACAATACCCTGCGGACGGTTCACCACAGGTTTCTCGGCCAGGCACATATGGGTCAGAATCATTGCACCATAAATTTCCGGGTTGGGAGTAACAAGTATCATTTGTGCCTTCTGGAAACAATGAATTGTATACCCACCCATGGTCATGCAGATGTCTCTCTAACAGCAAGGGTTTAAATGCATCAGTACTGTCAGAGGTTCGCCCAAAACTTATTTTGATTCCTTCTGTTGGAATCTTGCCCATAGTAGGTGTTTTTGTGTAATTACGGGGTACCCAGCTGCTTCCTTCAAAGGCTAAATATTGCTGGGTTCCGGGAAGGCCAGTAGTAAGATTGCCTTGCCACCAGGGGAAATCTACCCACCCTACTATTGGTATGGGCACACTAGTGTTCCACAGTTTTTGATACTTGGTGTCATTGACTGATAATCTATTGTAACAGCCTCCCCATTGAAACACTTCGTTTATTGGGACTGGTATGGCTAAGTATGGCATGGAAGAGGCTGTCACAGGTGCGTGTGTACATATCCAGCAGTCTGTGATCTCAAGTTTTTCAGCTAACACTTCATGATGGGTCTCAAATGAATTCTGCCGTGGTGTAGAAGGCCCCAAAAAGGGAGTACACATAGAAATACTTATCAGCGGTATTAGGCCTTCTTGCAGTGGCTGGCATGGACCCATATCGATCTCCCCTCAAGTTTGACGGAGGTTGGAGTGGTCAGCTGGACAGTCAAAGGCCCTTCGAATCGTGGCTCAAGGGTCTTTCTCACGTGCTTCTTTAGGTAGACCCGGTCACCAGGCTTTAGGGAGTGGGTTCCTGGAACGGCATCAGGATCTGGTAGAGAAGAGTAGACCCTTTGGTGGGTTTCAGTTAGTCTCTTCTGCAGGGAAACAACATAAGACGTTAGGCTTTCACATTGCAGGTGTAACTCCTGCGGGAAGTAGCATCCTAATCTGGGTGCACTACCAAAGAGTATTTCAAATGGTGAGAGCCTGTGCTTTCCCTGCGGGGTAGTTCTTACAGAGTAAAGAGCTATGGGGAGACATTCTGTCCATGGTCTACCAGTCTCCTCCACTGCCTTGGCTAGTTTGAGCTTTTAGAGTGCCATTTAACCTTTCCACTTTCCCTGATGACTGTGGGTGGTAAGGCGTGTGTAAGGCTGACTGAATGCCTAACAGGGCACAGGTGTTCTGGAACACTTGTCCAGTGAAATGAGTACCTCGGTCTGACTCCATGACTTCAGGGAGTCCAAACCGAGGCACCAGCTCACAGGCCAATTTCTTTGCTGTAATTCGGGCCGTGGCTGAGCTGACAGGGTAGGCCTCTGGCCATCCTGAGAAGAGGTCTACACAGACAAGTACAAACTCGTAGATGCCATGTTTTGGCAACTGTATATAGTCTATTTGTACTCTTTGAAATGGGGCAAACGTCTTTGGCATGTGTCTTTGCGGGGTTTTAGTTAGCTGGCTTGGATTGTGTTGTTGACAGATGTGACAAGCTTTTATTCTCTGGGAGGCGTATTGTCTGAAGCCGGGGGCTACCCAATATGGTTGCATCTGGTTCATGATTGAGTTTGTGCTACTGTGTGTGGGATAGTGGAGTACTTGGAAAATGGCAGGGAACCAACTGCGTGGCAGGACGGGAAGTCCATTTAGGCGCCAAATCCCCTCCACCTTTTCTGCCCCCTTGGCCCGCCATCCGGCCTTTTCTTCCTCAGAGGCGTTTTCTTGTGTCTCAAAGAGGTTCTGCATTTCTTCCTCCGTCGTTGACACTGTTTCCGTCTCCTTCAAAGGGAGTAAGGCTGCTTCTTTTGCTGTTTGATTGGCCAAGCTTTTTCCCCCTTGCCTCAGGTGTTTGAGCCTTGGTGTGTGCAGCAACCTTTATGATTGCTAGCTGTTTTGGCATCAAGGCTACTTCCATTAGTTTCTTCACTGAGGCTCCATGCCTGATGGGATTTCCTGTTGCTGTGAGGAATCCTCTAGTCTGCCAGATAGTGCCAAAATCGTGCACAATGCCATGTGCATAGGCTGAGTCCGTGTAGATGTTCACTGTTCGTTCTTCCAGAAACTCAATTGCCCAGATGAGGGCAAGAAGTTCTGCTTCTTGAGCAGATGTGCGTGGAGGTAGCGGTTGTTTGGCTAAGACTGCATATAGAGTCACTACTGCAAATCCGGTGTGGAACTTGCCTGCTTCATCAGCGTATCTGCTACCATCCACAAAAAGTTCAAAGTCTGGATTTGTAAGCGGTGTTGTCTAAATATTGTGCAGGGGCTTTGCCTCATGTTCAATGAGTTCCTGACAATCATGATCAAATGGTGCGCTGGTACGTTTGTCACTCTCTTCTGTCCTCTCTTCTGTCCCCCCTTCTAAACTTGTGAAGATCAGCAGATCAGCAAGGTTTAGACTTGTAACTCGAGCAAATGAGATGTTTGGGGGGTAGCAACAGCGTGCACTGAAGTCTGACTTGTCTTGCCATGGAGAGGTGTTTCAGCTGCACTTGATTGAGAACAGCATAGATGTAATGGCTGGTAAGGATGGTAGTCGGGAAATCGAGTGAGATTTCAGATGCTTTCTGCAGTATGTTTGAAACTGCTGTAACAGCACGGACACAGGTTGGTGCTGCTTTTGTGGCGTTGTCAAGTTGAGAGGAGTAGTACCCGATTATGAGATGTTTGTCCGTCTTCTGGGTGAGTACTCCTACGGCAAATCCTTGAAGCTCTGCTACGAACAGATTAAAGGTGAGATCATAGTTTGGTAGTGCCAGAGCAGATGCATCAATCACTAGTTCCTTGAGCTTTTGAAAGTTTTATCAAGCTTCTTCTGTAAGGGAAAAAGGAACATTCTTTGTGCAATCATACAGCGGTTGCATGAGTAGTGACGCACTGGGAATCCACCGTCTGCATTTATCTCTGCTTGCTTTGCATCCTACTTCTGCCAGAAAGGTAAGCATTCCTCTTCACTAGGGAAGCACAGTAGTAAATCATCCACGTACTGGTAGATGTACTGCGAGAGGTAGCGGGAGGGGGGATTGTCTCAGCTGCGGTGGCGTAATTCCAGGCTTGACTGAAACTTTTACTGTGGGCACGGGTAGTGTGCCGAGGTCAGTTTTTGATGTGGACCAGAGTTTTGCAGGAACTTGTAGAAGTATTGGGTCCATGTTTACTTCATGTGTAACTTCAGATTCTGGTCTGTCTTCTATCATCTGGAGAGTGCACAGGATTTCTTCTGGGATATCTTCTGGAATTTGCAGGATAGCAGATCCATCTTCATTGTAGACAATCTGAGCTTGTAGTCTTGATAGTAGATCTTCTCCCACTAGGGCATCTCCACCCAGGGGGGACACTAAGAATTTAGACACGAACATGTGTGGTCCCAGTTTCACCTTCAGTGGATGTGTTATTGGGATTATCTGGGCTTGTCCATCAAATCCGGATACTACAGTAGCTTCAGATGAGATGGATCCTTCAGGCACCAGATTCTTGGGGAGTACGGAGCGAGAGGCTCCTGAGTCCACTAAAGCTCTTATTTCCTTGTTGCCAATGTGAAGGGGGACATGTATAAATCCCTATCCCGTGCTGCCGCAAGTCAGGCAGTCTTCTCCTCCTGACTCTCGGGTCGGTTTTGAGTGTCCCTCTTCTTTCTACAGTCTCTGATCACGTCCTCTGACTCCCACAATAGTAGCAGGTCGGTGCCTTCCTTCTTGTACCTTCTGGCTGACCGTCCACTGCTGCTATGAAAACTTTCTTGTTGCTCCTTTTATCCTTTGCGTCGGTTTCTAAGCCACTTGCTTTGTTGACTAGAAGATCTATGTCTTCCATGTTTCTCCATTCTGGGCAGCACGCTTTCAATCTTTCTGCCAGAGGTGCATATATTCCATCCATGAAGGATCTTACCATCAGGCGACGTATTGCACCCGCTTGTAAGTCCAGCCCTTCATCTGCGAATGACTGCATCAATCTGTAGGAGACCTGTATTTGGTTCAGGTAACGTGAAAAACTGACTGGGTTTCTAGTCGGGTCTGGAGCATTTTGCAGGAAAGCAATCTGCTCGGTTGGAGTCCAGGGTACGTAGTCTTCATACGTACGGGGAACTGCATCTCTGGGAGCATCTGGGTTTTGTAGATTAACAGGTGGTCTTATCAGGACTCTTCTTTCCACTACGGGATAAAGAGGCACTGGTGCTGTGGCTTGTAGCTTGTGCTGTGGGGCTGCACAGGCTAGGCATGTTTCACTCCAGTCCGGATTTTGTTGGCCACAGTTTGTGCAGGTCCATTCCGGGGATCCTGCTATTTTTGGAGCTGTTCCAGGAGTAGCTGACAGGTACGGAGGGGGCTGCGGATCCTTATTAGCTTGCTTCCCAGCTTCTTCCCATGTGTCTGATTCTTCATGATATATCCAACCTTGATCGTGGGCTGTTTTTGCAATGTCAGAAAGAGTTCTGACCATTTTAGTCCATGATTTATCTGCTATCACTCCTGCTCTAGTAGCTGTTATTGTGTCCCATTTGCTGGGGTCCAATTGATCCTTCCCCTTCAATCCAAATGTCTTAAAAAACTTCCTTGGACTGACTGGCTGTTCTTTTGCCATGATAACACGTAATGAGATGTTGCAGGGTGCATCCAGCTCTTCTGTCCTTTTGATATTCCTTGTCCCATTCTTCGTCTATCTTCTTCAGCTTTTAGACCCTTGAACGTCCTTTGGACTAAACCTACCTATCCTGGAGATACTCAGAGACTAACTCCTTTTGTATTCCTACCTAAGGTGAGGTCTAGAACCACCTTTCCTGGAGATACCCAAAGACTGATTCTTGATGTGTATTCCTACTGAAAGGTGGTGTCCTAACTTCAGAGGGGGCTGAGAATGTTGAATGGCGCTGGGTTGCCCTTCTTGTAACAGAGATACACTCTATATCCGATAGCAATGGCAAACAGGGCTATTCCCACTAACACTAGGGCAGTGAATATCACATCCATTGGACAGAGCAGGTACACTATTCTCTTTCAACACTCACTGATGTATGGGATCTATGACAACCAACAAGGACAACAGCACAGAAGTAAAGCGCAGGAGAGCAGACCCGCGACACACGGAGAGGCAGAGAAACACAGAGAAATAAACAAGCAAACAACCAAACAAGGCACAGAAAACATCAGCTGGCAAGGCTCTCTCAGAGTTCAGTAGAAACCCGCCAATAACCCAGTATCTACTCACAGTGTACCATTTTGCGCGTTGAGGAGAGGGGAGATCAGATGTGGGGAGCATAAAGAGAAGAATAAGGTTCAACTCTTACCTGGCCAGGTGTTTCTGGTCCCCACGTCTGGTCCACTCCTCCTCTGAATGGCAAGACAGTCCACTGCGTCCTGGGATTAGAAACACGGGTCCCTGCTTTTCGGGCGCCAGATAATGTTAGGTTGACCTAACGGTCACAGCTGTTGCCAGCGATGTCCGAATGCAGAGAGGGTACCGGTGACCCCCCTCTGCCCTCCCTTTAGCCTTCAATGAAAACAGGCAGACACCGTTATACACGTAAAGGCTAGGAGACGTGCGGCTCCGAATAGAAAGTGTATTGGTATTGTTTACATTACAAAGTTATACAAAGTTGATTAGGGCGTAACTATGCAACATACATATTCATTAATCTACATTCATTAAGGCGTGGATTGCATATTCCCAGCAAGAGAAATTAATATAATGACTTATACTCCCATAATAGTCTATTCCGCCTCTCATTCTCATAACAAGATGTTTGTCAGTCATTTCTAAGTCAAAACATTCTATGTCCTTGAAGTTGGTCTCACAGTTTATTACGCAAATAAGTCTGGTTTGGTCTTGCCAGGGAGAATGAATTTCTATTATTTTTCTAAGTCAGTGAAAAAGGTTAACTCTTTCCTCACATTTGTGATAAAAGCATCTTTTTTGTTTAGCTTACACCATCCAAGATATTACTCTCCTATTTGCTCAGGCTTGGTATCTTTGTTGATTAGTATGCTAATCAAGCTTATTAGTATGCTAATGAACCAGCTATCAGGCAAGAGAGTCAGGGCTGCAGCTATCAGAGTGTCACTAATATACACTTTCAGCATATTGCTATGTGTTGTCTATGTATTATACATTTTCTTACATCGATCTATCTATCTATTTATCTATTTATAAAAAACCTGATTATCACTTCCAAACAGAATAAAGTAAGTGTGAACAGGTGCAGGCTGCTATGACTGCATAATACAATACATAAAAGCATACAGCAGCACTCTGTGTATACTAAGATGTATGCAGACATTGAATATATGAAATCGGGACTGCATTACTGCTATATAAAATATATGATGACCCTGGGGGCATATCACACTTTGTTTTTTTTTACATAAAATATCCCTATAAAATAAGGTACTCACAAATTAGCCAATTCATGTATGCCCCCCAGCCACGACAAGGCATACCTTTTTCTGGTATGACCCTAAACTTCATATTTATCAAACATATGTTTCCTGGGCTAAAAGCTAACAAATGTAAAGAGCAGGTAGGATCCAGCGCTAATTAAAAACAGCTGGAAAGAGCTCAGCGCTCAGCTAATTATGGAGGCAGTCAAAACCTCCAATAGTATGACTGACCAGCACTGCCTAATAGAATAAAGCAAATGCGAAAGGTGGAAGCTGTTATGACTGCACGATACACAAACAAAAGCATACAGCAGCACTCTATGTATATAGAACTGCAGGCAATGTTTTTCATGTTAATTCTACTAGGAGAGTTATCACTGTGTGTTTTCTGTGGTGTTACATAGGACTGCATTGAACACAGTACCAAAACCTTTTCACTTGTAACATAGGACTGCATGTAATATTAATTACATTATCTGTCCTCAGAGTTTTCAATTTTCAATGTGTGTTGATTGTGATGTGACATAGGACTGCATGTAATATCTACTGACTGCATTATCTGTATTCAGACAGTTGTCAGTCTGAGTTATCTGTACTGTTACATAGGACAGCAGATGACCTACAACGTTATCTGTAGTGTTACATAGGCCTACAGTGCCTACAAGTAGTATTCAACCCCCTGCAGATTTAGCAGGTTTGATAAGATGCAAATAAGGGGTGCTTCACACATAGCGAGATCGCTACCAAAATCGCTGCTACGGCACGGTTTTGGTGACGCAACAGTGACCTCATTAGCGTTCTCGCTGTGTGTGACACTGAGCAGCGATCTGGCCCCTGCTGCGAGATCGCTGCTCGTTACACACAGCCCTGGTTCGTTTTCTTCAAAGGCGCTCTCCCGCTGTGACACACAGATCGCTGTGTGTGACAGCGAGAGAGCGATGAAATGAAGCGAGCAGGGAGCAGGAGCCGGCATCTGGCAGCTGCGGTAAACTGTAACCAGGGTAAACATCGGGTAACCAAGGTGGTTACCCGATATTTACCTTAGTTACCAGCCTCCGCAGCTCTCACGCTGCCTGTGCTGCCGGCTCCGGCTCTCTGCACATGTAGCTGCATTACACATCGGGTTAATTAACCCGATGTGTACTGTAGCTAGGAGAGCAAGGAGCCAGCGCTAAGCAGTGTGCGCGGCTCCCTGCTCTCTGCATATGTAGCTGCAGTACACATCGGGTTAATTAACCCGATGTGTACTGTAGCTAGGAGAGCAAGGAGCCAGCGCTAATCAGTGTGCGCGGCTCCCTGCTCTCGCGGTTATGATCGCTGCTTCGGCTGCTGTGTTTGACAGCTAAGCAGCGATCATAACAGTGACTTACAAGGTCACTGTTACGTCACAGAAAATGGTGACGTAACAGCGACCTCGTTGTCGCTGTCGCTTAGTGTGAACCAGCCCTAAGTTAGAGCCTGCAAACTTCAAACAAGAGCAGGATTTATTAACAGATGCATAAATCTTACAAACCAACAAGTTATGTTGCTCAGTTAAATTTTAATAAATTTTCAACATAAAAGTGTGGGTCAATTATTATTCAACCCCTAGGTTTTATATTTTGTGGAATAACCCTTGTTTGCAATTACAGCTAATAATCGCCTTTTATAAGACCTGATCAGGCCAGCACAGGTCTCTGGAGTTATCTTGGCCCACTCCTCCATGCAGATCTTCTCCAAGTTATCTAGGTTCTTTGGGTGTCTCATGTGGACTTTAATCTTGAGCTCCTTCCACAAGTTTTCAATTGGGTTAAGGTCAGGAGACTGACTAGGCCACTGCAACACCTTGATTTTTTCCCTCTTGAACCAGGCCTTGGTTTTCTTGGCTGTGTGCTTTGGGTCGTTGTCTTGTTGGAAGATGAAATGACGACCCATCTTAAGATCCTTGATGGAGGAGTGGAGGTTCTTGGCCAAAATCTCCAGGTAGGCCGTGCTATCCATCTTCCCATGGATGCGGACCAGATGGCCAGGCCCCTTGGCTGAGAAACAGCCCCACAGCATGATGCTGCCACCACCATGCTTGACTGTAGGGATGGTATTCTTGGGGTCGTATGCAGTGCCATCCAGTCTCCAAACGTCACGTGTGTGGTTGGCACCAAAGATCTCGATCTTGGTCTCATCAGACCAGAGAACCTTGAACGAGTCTGTCTCAGAGTCCTCCAAGTGATCATGAGCAAACTGTAGACAAGCCTTGACATGACGCTTTGAAAGTAAAGGTACCTTACGGGCTCGTCTGGAACGGAGACCATTGCGGTGGAGTACGTTACTTATGGTATTGACTGAAACCAATGTCCCCACTGTCATGAGATCTTCCCGGAGCTCCTTCCTTGTTGTCCTTGGGTTAGCCTTGACTCTTCGGACAAGCCTGGCCTCGGCACGGGAGGAAACTTTCAAAGGCTGTCCAGGCCGTGGAAGGCTAACAGTAGTTCCATAAGCCTTCCACTTCCGGATGATGCTCCCAACAGTGGAGACAGGTAGGCCCAACTGCTTGCAAAGGGTTTTGTACCCCTTGCCAGCCTTGTGACCCTCCACGATCTTGTCTCTGATGGCCTTGGAATGCTCCTTTGTCTTTCCCATGTTGACCATGTATGAGTGCTGTTCACAAGTTTGGGGAGGTTCTTAATTAGTCAGAAAAGGCTGGAAAAAGAGATAATTAATCCAAACATGGGAAGCTCATTGTTCTTTGTGCCTGAAATACTTCCTAATACTTTAGGGGAACCAAACATAATTCTGGTGGTTTGAGGGGTTGAATAATAAATGACCCTCTGAATAAACTTTTCTCAATTTAAAAAAAAAAAAAAGAAATAACATTCTTTTTTGCTGCAGTGCTTTTCACACTTCCAGGCTGATCTACAGTCCAAATGTCACAATGCCAAGTTACTTCCGAATGTGTAAACCTGCTAAATCTGCAGGGGGTTGAATACTACTTGTAGGCACTGTATAATCTGTAGTTATCACTGTTTTACTGGTATTGTTACATAGGACTGCAGCAAAACCTTTGTAAATTCTCTCTCACTTTCACTCTGTTTTCTGTGGTGCTACATAGGACTTCCGGTGCAGGATAATGTGCCTTTAATTTTGAATGATTGTTTTATTTTATGAATTAAGAATGGGCAGTTTTGGTTTTTAAAAGGGTTTATGGTCCACACAACGGGCAACGGTTACCACCGAAATTTTGCTGCATGCACCGCAATAGTGAATCTTCCTAAAAACACTTTTCACATATTAGCAAGCAATGACTGATTCATCCCCTCTGTACTTACCACCTCAGATTTGACAACTTCTACCAATGTGGGCTATCATTTATACTAATATTTTTCTATCCCACATGTTGTCCCTTAGCATCCATATACGTTTTAGCAACAGATAGCATAAGTATAGGTGTGTAGGTATATACTAACCTTCATTTTATATATTTATTTATTTTAAACTCAATAGTACACATGAATATAAGAATATTTATAATGTATCTTGTCTGAGAAATCTACTCTTTTTCTCTAACAGGACTGAACATTCATTCTCAAAATTCTTAATTTCTGGGTAAAATCTGTCTTCAGTGAATACAGATTTTCCCATTACTGAGATAAGAGATCAGAAGAACTGGCAGCAAAAAAATCTGTATTTGCCTCAAGCTCCCCCCTCCTCCATAGAATTTTAAAAGCACTAATGGTCATCTCATCTCCTATCTAAATAATCTTCACTAAGCACATATTTTACAGACTTTACCTAAAAATTGAGAGGAATATATCAATCCAATAGGAGGAAAAATACTTTCTTATACGATATGTTACAAAGTTTCTTTACATGTATACTATTATTTTATGCAGGGGAATGAAATGACAATTACTGTTTAACTGGAAAAAACATCACCCATTAGTTATTGTATTGAAACCATTAATATTATGCCAGGCAATAGAGGCTGTAAAAATATACAAAAATAGGGTTTGAGAAATAACTGAACTTAGCTCTCTAAGAGCTCTGGGGTGTAAGTTACACACCTCTTTTCACTTTCAAGGTGCAACAGATATTCAGAACTAAATATTTCCTCTTGTACTGTATATATATCTACTTGAGTAAAGTTTATTTGCTCCATGATCTAACATGGATAAATCTGAACTGACAGCCCAAAAGCCTGAAAGGAAGAAAGATTTCTTGTATAACAATTAGGCATGGTCATATGACTAAACTTCCACAAGGGACTGAAAGCTGAGCTTGTCTTGTAATAAATGCATTTTTGTTATGATACACCAAGTAGTAGACAAAGCGCTAATTGTCTGAAAATTGTTTTGCTAAGCAGTGAACATTCATAGTTTGACAGCTCCACTTGGCAGTTAAAGGGTCATTAACAAAGTCACAACCCATCACTCTCCATTGCACTTTATAGTATTGAAATGGAGATGTCACAGCAGATTTAAAGCCTTACAAATATAACACTATTGTGTGAATAGATAGATAGGTTAGAGGATTAGGCTTAGCTAAAGCCACTTATTTTACATCATTGCGGTCTGGAAATAAAAAGAGATGTTGTGTGTATTCTCCCAAGACTGGTTGAACATTAAATTTAATTTCGAGGAAACCTCAGTCCGAGAGAGACAATTTTATCCTTATTGTCTCCTAATACTTCCCTGGACAGCGCGGGGAATCTACAGTACACCAATCACTCCTAGAAAAATTCCGTAGAAGCAGTGCTTGCTGCATTACTATTAGGGTTTGTTCACACGTCGCATTTTTGTCATATCTGCAGATTTAAATACCGTGTTTTTGGTTCTGTGCAAAATACAGATGCAAAATAGAAACTAGACTGACTACATTATAATCCGTGTTGCCTCTATGTTTGAGCTTGTATCCACTATATAACAGATCAATTTGCTATCATTTTGGTTCAACGAAAGATTATTTAAGTTTTGAATTACCTCTGAGTACCATCACACTTGTGTACCTCCTTAAGGCCTGTTTCACACATCAGTGATTCTGGTACGTATGCTTTTTTTTATACGTATCAGAATCAAGGACATACGCAGACCCATTATAATTAATGGGTCTGCGCACAGATCAGTGATTTTTCACTGACCGTGTCTCTGCGGTGTACACGCGTGTCCGTAATTGCCGCACGGAGACAAGTCCGTTTTTTTCTGGCATCACTGATGTCCCATGGACCCCACTATGGTGTGGTCTGTGAAACACGTACCAGAAAAAAACGTACATTGAAACTAAAAAAACATCTTCAACTCACCCGGCTCCAGCGACGCTGTGTTCTGCCTCTGCTCTCTGCAGCATCCTGGCCGGTTCATTATGGCATGCATATTCATGAATGCAGCCTGAGCCGACCCAGAAGTAGCTGCAGAGGTGAGAGACGCAGCGGCCGGATGCAGCAGAGCTGGAGACTTCAGCACCACGGACAGCAGGAACGGGACAGGTGAGTATATCGCCATGTGCAATCACGGAGTACGGATCACGTATCATGAATTGCACATGGACAACCCAAGTGTGCCATGAATCATGGCATACAGAGAATTATATTTTTACACGTTAGTGAAAAACGTCTGTGTTTTTCACTGATGTGTGAAACAGGCCTAATAAAGATGAGAGGACTAGAACTTTAAAGTTCGGTGTTTGTACAGTACAGTACAAATAAAAAAAAAAATCAGTGCTGGACTTTGGGTGCTTTACGTATGCTGACTACTCGAGTGAGCATTGGTGTACTCAGGTAAAAAAAAAAGAAAACACCCCACCGTCTCTGCCCCAGAAGTGTTCTGTGTATGGTTGGCTGTAGGTGGGTGGAGAGCCGAACTGCCCGATCAGTAACTTCCAATGAGTTTCGGGTCAAGTTCGGGTCCAGAACAGATCTGTATCTAAAGTCCTGCTGAACCTGCAGAAACCGAACTTCCAAGGGTCTGCTCATCTCTACTCCTTAAATGTAAAAAAATATGACTTGGGTTGCATTTACACTGGCTGGTTATCATGAACGAGTGTTCTGAGGAATGCTCGCTTCTGAAATTCTCCAGTGTAAACAGACAATCATCCAACAAACTATTAAAATGCTCGTTCACCAAGCCTGCTTAAAAATTATCATTTTCTAAAGGACATTGCTATGTATAAATAGGAGACATGCTGCCGAGAGCAATAAAAGTCTATGCACACCAAACGTTTGATTACCAGCTGTTCTGTGAACTCAAGACATGTGGTAGAAAGAGGCTAATAAATAATGAGAAAATTTATAGCTGACCAGTGGTCTTTTTATGGCTGCCATCAGCTAGTGTAAACCCACCTTTAGACTAAAGGTCCAGTCACATCAAACAACTTACCAGCGATCCCAACAACGATAGGGATCGCTGGTAAGTTGCTAGGAGGTTGCTGGTGAGATGTCACACTGCGACACTCCAGCGATCCCACCAGCAACCTGACCTGGCAGGGATCGCTGGAGCGTGGCTACACAAGTTGCTGGTGAGCTCACCAGCAACCAGTGACCAGCCCCCAGCGCCGCGTGGAAGATGCTGCGCTTGGTAACTAAGGTAAATATCGGGTAACCAACCCGATATTTACCTTGGTTACCAGCTCACGCAGCTACACGTGCAGAGAGCAGGGAGCAGCGCACACTGAGCGCTGGCTCCCTGCTCTCCTAGTACAGCACACATCGGGTTAATTATCCGATGTGTGCTGCAGCTACATGTGCAGAGAGCAGGGAGCAGCGCACACCGCTTACCGCTGGCTCCTTGCTCTCCTAGCTACAGCACACATCGGGTTAATTACCCGATGTGTGCTGCAGCTAAATGTGCACAGAGCAGGGAGCAGCGCACAATGCTTAGCTCTGGCTCCTTGCTCTCCTAGCTACAGCACACATCGGGTTAATTAACCCGATGTGTCCTGCAGCTACATGTGCACAGAGCAGGAGCCGGCACTGACAGTGAGAGCGGCGGAGGCTGGTAACAAAGGTAAATATCGGGTAACCAAGGACAGGGCTTCTTGGTTACCCGATGTTTACATTGGTTACCAGCCTCCGCAGAAGCCGGCTCCTGCTGCCTGCACATTTAGTTGTTGCTGTCTCGCTGTCACACACAGCGATCTGTGCTTCACAGCGGGACAGCAACAACTAAAAAATGGCCCAGGACATTCAGCAACAACCAACGACCTCACAGCAGGGGCCAGGTTGTTGCTGGATGTCACACACAGCAACATCGCTAGCAACGTCACAAAAGTTGTATGTTAGCAGCGATGTTGCTAGCGATGTTGCTTAGTGTGACGGGGCCTTAAGAGAAAAAGGGAGATTAAGTACCAAAAAAAAGAAATACTAAAGCAAGATAATGACTTTGAAATATATATAACTTTTATTAGCAATTAAGGTGTTTTCCCTGGGAAAAAAACTGCTATTCAGCGAAACAATCGTTGGGGCTTCCCCTTGCCTGTTATCCAAGCTCCTATATTACAGAGGTAAATGTTCTGCTAGCACTATGCACTTTACTGGTTGGATCCTGGATGTTTTTCCAGACCTTTAAGTATTTTATTCACCTGTGTTGTGACCTCTTTCTATTAACCACCTACTGGGATTTCACACTGCAAATTGCAAAATAAAATATTTATTTATCGTGATAGTGTGAGCAATAATATATATTTTTTTATAGGTAGACGTTATATATCCATTATATACTTATAGTGGATATTTATATTTTACACCAAGGTCCTTTTACTTCCGAGCCTGCTTATTTGCAGGGGGTGCACACATTTTTGTGCTTGTAACCCATATGTTTTTCCTGTATTTTTATACACTTACAATTTTCTGTGCCCTATTTCTCTGTACCCATCCATTTATCCTTCTTAGTTTTAGCTAGTTTTTCATGTTCATATTATATTGTAATTGCTAATAAAAGTTATATATTTTTCATATTCATTATCTTGTTTTATTAGTTCTTTTTTTGGTACTTAATCTTCCTGTTCACTCTTTTTCTCATGATGTTTTTTGAAGTTTATAGCCATCTGGGGAACATCATTTGATGTATCCCCGGTTTTGAATATTTATTATGGCCATATTTACGTTGTATTCACGTTTTAGATTAAGTAGTAACCGTTAGGTACTTTTCCTCATCTGTTGAATACTGTTTTTGTCAATTGCATATTACTATTTTTGCTGCAAATGCCCATAAAAGTTCCATTTTCCAGTTACCTCCTGTGCAGTTGCCTATTTTTTACCATACTTTGCTGTCAAGAATTTTCACTTCTTACACAGTATAGACCCCTCAGCTCTTCATGAGTAGATCCATCAGACATATAAATTAGTGGGCTTGTTGTTGTATCCAGTGTAAGGCTAGAAGCCGGTTTTAAAATGTTTGGATTTGTCAACAATTAAATGTTATTATAAAGAATGCTACGTGAATTGTTTGAAGGTGAAAGTTATCTGAGGGAACCGCTTCTGAATCCAGGCCATTCATACCACTGAAAAAACAATTATTTTAACCACAAAACTATGATAACACCTCAGAGCTGTTATACAAAGGCACTTGTTACTATACAGTCATCATGTGCTAAAATAAGATTTTAAGAGAAAGCGAGAACAGTTGAGACGGCTCCATTCCCCTCCGTATCTACTCTAATGACACCAAAAAGGAGCAGATATTAGGAAGATTGAGGAAAGTTTGGGCTACCTGGAAACTGACAATTTCATGCCATGCAAGATACGGCTAATTGTATTATGTGTAAATGACATGTTAATTAAATCTTTATATATATATATATATATATATATATATACAGTTAGGTCCAGAAATATTTGGACAGTGACACAAGTTTTGTTGTTTTAGCTGTTTACAAAAACATGTTCAGAAATACAATTATATATATAATATGGGCTGAAAGTGCACACTCCCAGCTGCAATATGAGAGTTTTCACATCCAAACCGGAGAAAGGGTTTAGGAATCATAGCTCTATAATGCATAGCCTCCTCTTTTTCAAGGGACCAAAAGTAATTGGACAAGGGACTCTAAGGGCGGCTTTGCACGTTGCGACATTGCACGTGCGATGTCGATGGGGTGAAATCGAAA